>NW_024870453.1:158762-187212 GCF_013358625.1 Macadamia integrifolia | reverse complement strand
CGCCGGTTGTACCCGCCGGTTGGGCCAGGGACCCTTTGCCAAGACCGGCGGTTAGGCCTGAAGGCCCCCTGCCCTCTCAGGCGGGTGCCCTCAGGCAGGCCATTTGGCCCACCGGTTTGGCCCACCAGTCTTAGCAGGAAAATGCCATTTTTCCCCAAACTTCCCCCAACCTTTGGGGAATCAAATAGGGCTTTTCCAAACCCATTCTTCACATGTTCAAGGTCTCATAAGATGGTTCTAACCTAGATCTAGGTTAGATTTAAGGAATGGAAACCATCTTACCTTCTTTGTCCAAGAACTCGTTTAAAGACCCCAAAATCACTTCAAATCACCAATGCTCCTCCAACCATGGAAACACTCCTTCAAATCCTTCAAAATCAACACATAAACCATCTATTAAACCTTAGATTCATCATCTCAAGGGGGATCTACGAGACCTCAAGAAACTCTACCCAAATCAAGGGTTTCATTTGGGTATGGTGAAAGTTTAAGGAGCCTAGCCTTTGCTCACCTCTAATCGTAGATCTCGTATTGGAGATCACTCTTCCAGCATCGAAATGGGAAGATCAAACCTCGACGCCGCTGAAATCCATCTCTTCTTCCTCTTCCTTCTCTTTTCCTCTTCTTTCCCTTCTTTTCTCTCTCCTCTTTACTCTTCTCACCAAACGTCCGAGTGTCATAAATGAGAAAAAGGAAAAATATAATGATAGTAATTTATACCTTTTAAGACATCTTGTAACCTCATGGGTGGGTCACTCAGGTGGGCGGATGCACCCACCTAAGGGCCAAAACTTGGCCAACAAGTGGGATTTTGACAAAATTCGACTCTCAGCACGAATCTCACTCTTGGCATAAGATGTAATATACGTATGCGCCTTAAGATACGACTACATACCTGCTTTATCCATACATGGCCTTATGATATGTGCATGTACATGGCTTGGGTACACCTGTCTCCTCTGGCACTGACTCGGACTTGTCTAGCCAGCCGGTGTTCAAAGTCACCCTTGCCATCATGGTCCACAAGGAACCCGCCTTAACCCTTTTCGGTTCAGGTCCTGCATGGTTTAACCGGGTCAACAGTGTAATCAGACCGGGTTTAAGATGTAGGGTATTACAGTGTAGCTGGCTAGGGTTACTCAACGCTTATAATATATATACATGTTCTTTGTAATCAAAGATATATTAAAAATCAATGTAATCTCTTGCATTGACATGGTATCAAAGCCAACCTTGGCTCACCGCCTCTTTCATCTCACCCTAGCTAAAACAATCTCCCTTTTTCTTCCTTCTTCTCTGCAATAGCATCTAACCCACCTCCATCCCTACTCGCAGGCGTCTCCACTCCCGGTTCTCAACTACAAACCCCTCCTTCCACCTTCCCTCAACCTTCTATTGGCTCCGCCCATCATTTCTTCTCCCTGTGCCTTACCCCTAAGAACTTTCTTCTCTGGCATGCTCAACTTACCCCATTCCTTCGAGGCTAGCACCTTCTGTGCTTTGTTGATGGCTCTGACCCCTGTCTCTTTGATGATGTTCTGCTATTAAATGAAAAGAACAAGATGCAACCCTTATGAGTCTTCTCATTGCTTCGCTTTTTAAAGAAGTCCTTCCCCAGATCATTGACAAATCCACCAGCAAAGAAATTTGGGACAACCTTGCCCGTACCTACGGTTCCACCTCTGCCACTCACATTATGAACCAGCATCTCACCCTCCAACGCCTCACCTAGCAAACTAACGAGTCTGTTACCCAACTTCTTCAGCGCGCCAAATCCCTGACAGATGAACTGGCTGCTGCTGGCCGCCCTCTCTCTCTGGAAGACTTTAATCTTCATATTTTTCTTTTCTCCAAGAATTGCAAGATATTGTCCCTACCCTTCTTGCTCACTAGGACCTCATCTCCTACATTGATTTACACAGTCTCCTCATGAATCACGAGTTCCTACGTGTTGACCCTCTCAACAAACTGACCATCTCAGTGACTGATGATATGCCTGTGGTCAATACTGTTTAGAAGGAAACTCCTACCCCCTCCTCCCCTAACCAGGACAAAGGCAAAGGGCGTAGACATGGTAGCCGTGGCCGTGGTGGTTATGGTCATGGCAATCTCTAGTGCTCCATATGCAATCAAACCACCCATACTGCAGCTACGTGTTTCTACAAGCAACCGCCTCAGCCATCCCATCCCACTCACATCTATTTATCTGCCAATCCGGTGTTCCACGTGAGAACCAAGCACATGAAGATTGATTTCCACTTTGTTCGTGATCATGTCGCCAAACGCCAACTCAGTGTTCTTATAGGATCAATTGGTTGATATTCTTACAAAGCCTCTCTCAATGCACGATTCCAATTCCTACGGGACAAGCTAAAGATCTGCGGTCATGATCCTTCACCCTGAGGGGGTGTATTGGTGCATATAGGATCGTCCCTCCTTTGGGAACTCAATATTCCTTTTTTTTCTTTTTTTAAAAGATAATTTTATTAAAAAGAAGAGGAAATACATCAAAAAGAAAACAAAAGAACTCGGCTAAAACCACTAGACCAACTTGCAAACTCCACCTTCAGCATGACCATCAGCAGAGAGAGCAAGTGAGCAACCTAGCAGAATGAAAATCTATGCCTATTCATAGCATCATTCTTAAGCTTAGCTTCAATGTGATTAGGAAAGACCACTGAGTGCTCTGAAGTCCCAACTTTAGACGTCTTCTTTGCTAAACAATCTACAATAGTGTTGGCTTCCCGAAAGCAGTGAGTTATCATCCAAGAAATGGATTCCAAATAATGAAGATAAGAAACCCATTTTTGGAGAGTAAACCAATGAATATAACTTCTCTGAATCGCAGATACCACTAACGCAGAATCTAATTCTATCCATACACCCGTAGCATTATGAGCCTTCGCCATCGAGATCCCTTCCAAAACCACTTCAAACTCAGCCTCATATATCTTTTTAATACCTAGGAAAGTGCTAATGGAGTCACATACCTGACCTTCACTGTTTTGCAACACACCTCCTGCTCCTGCATTTTCAAGGTTACCCAGAGAACTACCATCCACATTAATCTTGATCCAGCTAGGGGAAGGTTTACACCAGTGCACCTCTAGGTGGGAACTCAATATTCCATATTGCATGCATCTCTTATCCTTGGAAAGGATCTTCCCTATCCTTGGAAAGAATCTCTTGTAATCTAAACTTCCATAAGTGTGTAGGTGGCTAGGGTTATTCAACGCTTGTAATATATAAACATGTTCTCTATAATCAAAGATACACTAAAAATCAATACAATCTCTTGCATTAACAATCATAACTTAATGCTCTTTTGACTTGATGACATGTGAAGAGTATGATATTAAACCAACACATGCATAAAAGATACGTGCGACCTACAAAGTTCTTTTAAATTAGTCTCTAATGGTCATTGTGTCCACCGATAATCCTTTTTCTCAGCGTTTTAGCTGTTAAGGTAGTTAAAATGTATTTAAATTTGATTGGACATCTGCAATCCCCGGAATGTCGATCCCCACTTAGCTATTTCTCAAGAGGTGCATGCGTTCCGGAGGATACGAACCACCACTTTCCTATTTGTCAGGAAGTCGAGAGCTTTGAGGCCAAGTAAAAAAGTGTGAAACACGCCCATTTCCTTTGTAACAAGATACAAGATATGCTCCTTCTGTTCACCAACAACTCATCTAAGCTGTTTGATTCATTGAACAAGTGCAGGAATAAATTATACGTTTGAAGATTTTTCATCAAGGTGCATCTCTCTCTCTCTCTCTCTCTCTCTCTCTCTGTCTGAGAACTCATGTAGGATTCCTGTTTTCCTTCCGTTCTATAGACCAGCATTGAGATTTTGTAACTTTGACTAAACTAATTAACAGTAAGGTTTAAGACAAGCTTTGAGATCATCAATTAAACATATTAAAATATGGAAGTTGGTTTGCTATAGAAAAGCTCAAACCTAATAGGAATGAAAGTGAAATATTCAGGAATAAACACTTGGATGGAGCTGAATCTTGAAAATTGGGTTAGCCGATCTGGAACTATTCATCAAATTTAGGAATTTATCTCATTTGAGGTTAGGGGTAAGCTGCAAGCCGTAAAAAACTATTGTATTGATACTCCCGTAATAGATTCTTGGTCGCTTCTTGCCATCCATGAGTTGCTTCTTCCGATTAAGACTAGATAGGGTTTGTTAATTATATAATCTCACTCTCTCTCTCTCTCTCTCTCTCTCTCTCTCTCTTTCTTTCTTGGACTTCTCTTGCGGCCCTTTATTTATTAGGCTTTGTTGAATATATTATTTATTCATCCAGGAAAAGAATCACGAATCAAGAATGGTGTAAATTGCCATCAACACTATTTACTTTCCAATTTTTTCTACATGAAATATTTTTTGGAACATTAGTATTATTCATAATTATTATTGAATATTTAAGATTTTCTTTTTGACACCCTTAAGGTGTCAAATAATTTTTGGCTTTAATTTTTAGCCTTCAGTATGATACACACACAAACATATATATATATATATATATTCAATAGGGTCAATATTGCCATTTCACATGTATACTTGCATGACAATGACACTTTTTGATGATAAATAATGATATTTCACTTTCAACATATTTATACATATTTTTTAAAAATACTTAATAATTTATTTTAAAGTATTTTCAGGAATAAGACAAGGGGTGATTAAAATGTATCATATTTTAAATACAACAATAAAAGTGTCATTCAGAACACTGACTCCATGCTTTTATTTTCTTGTCTTGTATCATAAATTCTTTATGAATTTAAGGAAATTAAATAGCTGCAGTTTTTTGTTTCCTCTTTTCCTCTTTTCCTCTTTTCCTCTATTCCTCTATTCCTCGTTTCTCGTGTCCTGAACATATGCGAGAGGTTTACAGGTGTTGTGCCATGCCACCGTCATCCAAGCTAGCAAAACAATTTAAGATCTGTCATGCTTTTTTTTTTTTTTTTTTTTTTTAATTCGTGCTGTCCTGACTTTTTTGGGTTTGCACTCTAGACCGTTTCTCTCCTATGCAACTCTTGCTCTATTTCTAATCCTCTGCTTCCTCTATGAAAGATACAAAATGATTTGCTCTTTTTCTCATCCTCCTGCCTCTATGAATAGGCGAAAAGAGCTTCATAACCACTTCCTCACTTTAGTTAGTATTTCCCCCCTTGTCTTCTATACAGCTTCTTTTATATATTTTCTATCATTATTTTATTATTATTATTATTATTATTATTATTATTATGACAAAGGAAACATATATGAGTACAACTATTGAGACCTAACTGGAGGAAAAGAATTCAATGATATGATGGGGTTGATATCCTCCATGGATGCGTTCAACTATCAAGATACCACCACTTTTGTTTTTTTAATGAGACATCCTGAACTTTAAAGTGAATGTAGTTTCTAATCCTTCCGTATTCAACTCCATTTATGAAAAACTGAATAAGGCGAGATAAGATGTCTAAAAACTATCTCTAGGAGAATAATTTCTGGTGCCATATTCCATTTCCCCCCTCTTCTCTTGGTTAAACCTAAGAGTATCTACACGGAGAGCATAAATGCTAACCTCATATAAATGTGTGACTTAGTCAATTAGTTGTTGGTTGTTGCTGCAGATTCTCGCTCAGCTTGGACCTGCAGATCATAGGTTGGAAATTGACCAGGAAGGAGGCTCCAATGCCTAAGTTAGTGTTCAGGTGAGAATAGAGAAGGAAGTAGGCAGAGCTCTAAATGTATTGAGCATCTTACCCTAAAAATCCATTAAGTGTCCCTTATATAGTGGTTGGTGGTTCTCCTCATTGGTCAGCTAGTTGTTTTCTTTGCTGATGTGGACTTGCGAACCATTGGTAGGCCGACACTATCTGAGCTAAGGTGGCAGATTCCATAACAGTTAACCATGGTGGTAACAGTTAATCCAACCATGGTTGCCCTATGGTAAAATAACCATCTAACCCAACCTTGGTCAAGTCTGATAGCATTGGTTGAGTTTAAAAATGGTTGCAAATATCACTGTCCCATGATTAGGTGAGGGATCTAGGTGACACGTAGATGGTGAGTACCACTCAAAGAATAGGGCATATGGTTAGCATAATTCATCGTTCCTCATGGGGTTTCTGGTCGATGCCATTAAGGACGACCAAGCTTGGTCGGGGGTGCCATCGTCAATAACTGTAGAATAGTTCATGCTTGAGCTATTAAGTACCAACCATAGATGCTATTGGTCAGTCCTATAATGGTATATCATTGGTCATCCCCCTATTTTATGGAAACGTATGTGATATCTCATATATTATGTGAGGTTGGCAAAGTCCATGCCAAAATATTCAAAAGCCCTAAAGTGAGAGAGAAGACTTGAAGTTATTAATGCCAAATAATTTCCCTACAAATTTACCAAACACTAGAAGTGTGCATGTAGTGTATTGTATTGCACATGGAGAGGGAGAGGGAGAGAGAGAGAGAGAGAGAATGGTGGCTAGGGGTTCTGAAAGACGTGTTCGGACCGATAAAGGAGATTGGGACTCCAGATTCCTTGATTCCTACAAAGGCTTTCATGATATCAGGACTTCGAGACTTCTTTGATCCCTTATGGGAAGTGGATCGGGACTCATCTTCAACAAGAGGTGCTTCTTTCAATGGTGGAAGTGGTAGACCTGCAGGTGGCTCTAGATTGTAGAACTAGAAGCATATCTATTGGATATTTTGGTTGTCCTTGTAGAGGTGGAGGTTGCAATACTAAGAATCAAAGAGATTCAGAGAGACACCATCTAGGTTGAACCCAAAAGGTTCCATCATTTTAAATATATGTTTTGGATAAAAAAATCGTTGTCGATGTGTGTTTGGGTGTTCAAATATGTGCGTTAATGTCATATAAGACATATAGAACCTAATGTATTAAGGTGGATTCTATGGAGCTAAAGCAAGCATATTGAGTTGATGAAGGTCGTCCGTGAGTTGCTACAGTGGTTTGTGTCCATGAAAGACAAGGAGCATCAAAGAAAATCAAGATGAAGAAGTGTCTTTCGTGAAGATCAAGATTATTTGAGCTTAAAAGTTTTATTTATTATAATTTTGATGTAAGTATCTCTATAAGATTTGAAAGCCTATAAAAGATAGAGACCTAAGTGAAAACTCAAGGAAATAGGAGTTTTGACTTAGAAAACATTGAATGATCATGCTATTCATGGTCTTTCATGAGAATTTGCGCTCATCCATGCTTAAATGATAAATTCTATGTAAAACTTGATGGACTCATGAACGGTCGTCTATGGGAACTTTGTCGAACTAGAAACAATTTTTTGAGTCATTTGTTTCGCTGTCAATTTTTTGAGTGCTTTGTTTTGTGGTCTTCTATGGTGGCATGCAGTCTTCCATGACAGAGGCATTTAATGATCTAAACTTAGCAAGTTTGAATTATTTAATGATCTTTGAATGCAAGACCTGGACTCTAATCAATTATGAAGAACTCTACGCATCTCAAATGATGTTTAAGAGATATAACGGTTAGTTCCCATTATTGGTTTTTGGACTTAAGAATTTAAATATCCTTAATAATCGAGCTTGACTCAAATAGCTAGATTACGACTAGTTCATTATCTATAAAATGGATTGAGTCATTCAATTAAGATAATGGTACACTAGGTAGT
Source organism: Macadamia integrifolia (assembly GCF_013358625.1). NCBI lineage: Eukaryota > Viridiplantae > Streptophyta > Magnoliopsida > Proteales > Proteaceae > Macadamia > Macadamia integrifolia. The sequence goes on along the minus strand of NW_024870453.1, from coordinate 179,538 downwards.
ATTTTCTCACAAGATAAGAGTTGAATAAATGTTGATTTGAGGGCAAAGGAAAGATCTTATGAAGATTTAATGAGCATAAATGGTGCAGTTCTAGACTTGAAGGAAGAGATCACTTGTTATAAAAAGGAGTGTGTTTGGAGTGAGCTCACTATTTTAAGTGGATTACAAAGAAGAAAATCCATAGTCGTGATGATCTGGGTGTTCAATCCGATGGATTGTGATTTAATTTAAGGAAATCTTTGGCCAAGAGTGGTCTAAGTGCCAACTCAAAGGATTGTGGTTGGTTGCCAATTTGAAGGACCGATATTGGTGTTTGTAAAAGCTTGATTCCTACCATTTAGGAAGAGAGATCCTACAGTAGAAAAAAAAATCCTTCAGGTCCAGTGGACTTGGGTAGTAGACGTGGGATTGAGGATTTAAAATTGATTGTGCCTTTCAGTGACTCTTTTCTTCTCTTTTTTACATAGTTCTTTCTTATTCATTCAATCCCTTCTACTTTCTCTAATATTTTGCATTGAAATGTTCACATTAATTTGTAGATAGTTAATTACGAATATATTTTTGCATTTGAGTCCTTACTCTTGTTATCCGAACTTAACAGTTTGTATTTAACGAGTGGCTCAATGGTTAACTAATTATGGAGTTCTCTGGGCATCTTAAGTGGTGTTAAAAAAATTTCAACGACTAGTTTTTCTTGGAACATAGAAAGTCCTTGATTAATGGTGGATTATTAAACACTTCTCATTAATGCTCTTGAGTTAAAATTCAGAGGTCATATTGAATGAGGTTGACTCTAATGGCTAGTTGGGTTCTTATAAAAGATCTTGAGTTACAGGCTACAAGGATTTAAATCTACCATACAAGATAATAACTTCTCACAAGATAAGAGCTTCATAACATATCATATTAAAGATAGGGCAAGGAGGACGATTTGTGAATATGGAACTAAGCTTAAATGGATGTAGTTTCAGACTTGAAGAAAGAAGTCATTTGTTGTAATGGTGGTGGGCTTGCATGTTCACAACTATATGTGGAGTACACAAGGAAATCCTTAGTTGCTGGCTTGGTACTCAATCCGAAAAGTCTGCGATTGAGAGATAAAATCTTTAGTTGCTCGCATGAGTACACAACTCGAAGGACTATAGTTACTTGAGGAAATCCTTGGTCGTGGAGGTTTAGCTGCCAACCCAAAGGACCGTGGTTGGTTGTTGTAAGGATTGATTCCTTCTTTTTAGAAAGGGTTCCCATAGTGGAAAGGAGATCCTTAGCCAATGAGACGGGTGGTGGATGTAGGATGGAAGATTTGAACCACTCTAAAATCGATTGTATGATTGTATCTTTGAATGAACCTCACATCCCTTATTGTGTACTTTTCTTTACTTCTCTTCAGTCCGTCTACTTGCTTTACTTCATTGTGTTTAAATGCTTACCTTTGTTTGCAATTAGTCCATTGCAAAAAATTTCATATTTTAATAGCTAACCTTTGATTGCAAGTGATTGTTATAAAGAACCATACAAGAATATTTGAAAGACGTCCTAAACATACATCTAGGAGAGGTGTAGTTCATATGGTATGAAGTACATGAGTTTGATCTTGGAGGAGTTTGATCCTCTATGTGTTGTTTTTGAGGGTTTGATGTTGACCATGGAGTGTTGGTCACTTAAAGCTGTGAGTTTGTTTTAAAGTCATGGGAGAAAGCTCACACTCAATTTACCCCCTCTTGGGAGCTGCCACTTGATCCAACAATTGTACCCGATTTTTTTTTGGTAGGAGTCTTTCCAAGCTGTTAAAAGGAAGAGAAGATTAAAGCTTTGCAAGGGCCACGTGGGGTTACAGTCCTAGGCATATCATTTTTGCCAACAACATTTTATTTTTATTAATGCATCCATAAGGTAAATTAGGGTAACCTAAATGTCATTTTATCTAAATATTTAGAGTATTAAGGTCAGAGAATCAATCTTGAGAAAATTTATTTTGGGGGGAAATTCTTCCATTCAGAAAACGTAGAATTTTTTGAGACTCTTGGCATTCCCATTTGCAAGTTACCTGGGTGTAGAAATTTTCAAATTTTTAAAGGGAGTTAAAGATAGATCGCTTGTTCCTTGTGGTGGATAAGGTGGAAGACAATGTCTATTTGGACGGGTAAATTATAACCTTGGCAAGAAGTGGTGGAATTGGTTCGCTCAGTAATTTCAAGGATGCCATTTATAGCTTCTCAGTGTATTAGTGGTTGTATTCACCTATTAAAGTGTTAGAGCAATGGATGTGGAAATTTCAACCGTACTGTTGATGTGGACAATCCCAAAGCGACCATAGTTAAGTGGGATATGCCATGTGAGCCAAAAATCGAGGGTGGCCTTGAGATTCAAAAGCTCCATGACATCACTAAGGCCCTTTTATGTAAATTGGTGTGGCAAATTAAACATTAAGACATTGCCATGAGTAAATTTTTTTAATCTAGATTCATCAACAATGGGGGGATTATAAAAAAGAGTTACAATGCCTCTTCCATATGGCCAGGTGTCAATGAGATGCCGGAATTTGTATCTCAATAGGAGCGGTGGATAGTGGGGACTAGTAGGACCATAAATTTCTAGAAGGATAGGTGGTTGATAACGCGCTATATTGAGGGCATGTCAAAACTTGATGCTAGTTCCTTCTCCAATGTTTCTCAATATATTGTTGATTTCAAGTGAAACTTTATGGAGGTGCATTCCATATTCTTGAAAAACAGTTTTATTGGAGTAAATAATATTAATATTCCTCAATATCCAGAAAATCACTTATTTCTTTGGGTAAGCTAATCCTATTATTGATTTTTTTGCTAAGGATATGGTAAATCAAGCGATGCCTCACGACATCAATGAGGATCTGGTAATGCTATCTTAAGGCCGATATTTCTTTTTCAAAGATAGTGGTTGGGGGCCCCTACTAATGGCTATGCCAAAGGTGGGGGCTTTTTTTCGATGGTGCGTTTGTAATCTAATGGGTATGCCTAGACGTTAATTATTATACCTATTTGTTTTCCATTCTTTAATATAGTAGAGAGAGAGAGAGCCATAGTTGGGAAAGTACTCTTGAGATTTAACATTCTAAATGGGAAGGGGGAAGGTCAAATGACTAAGAAAGTGGGAAAAGGAATAAGTATAACTGACTGGACAACCCTCAATTAGTTAAAGGAATTAGAATGATGTTGTTTGTTTTTATTTTTTTAATAAAGGACATGTTTTCTCTACTGTATAAAGGAGCTTTTGGAATTAAAAAAAAAAAAAATGAAAAAGGCTTCACATACTATGATAAATTAAAGGAACCCCTTCCCTTAATAAAATAGTATAGATATTCTATGTTTCAATAAATAATTTGTGTTTTTATTTATTCTTATAAAAGTTTCTATAGTTTTCATGACAATTTTTTTTCATCTATGTTTGTTTCTAAAAAATAAATAAATAAAAAGAGAGTGTTATCATCTTTTCTTGATGAAGATAGGAGTCTTTTAGTATCAGATTTATGGTTAACAAGAGGCTTAACAATAGAAGCACTTGCAACAAGGTTCAATTTAGTTGTTTTATTTCTTTCTACTCCTTCACTGAGCATGGAAACCTTGACTCAAACGCTGCCACCACATTAAATTACCCCAGAGGCTACAGTAAGTATAGTTCAATTGTTTTGTTTTATTTTTTTTAGTTGAAACCAGTGTTATCAATTCGGCCAAATAATTCACGAATTATTCGGCCGAATCGAATTTTTCCGAATTTTATCAAAAATTCTGATCGAATCTGAATTTAAAATAAAATTCGGTAAAATTCATGATTTTTTCAAAAGTATATATAAAACGCGAATAATTCGGACCGAATCCGAATTAAACCGAATTATTCGGTCCAATTAAACAGTATTTGAAAAAAAAAAACCAAAACAAAAAAACAAAAAAAAAACCCAATAAGCTTTTTTGACCGCTTTTTTGACCGAATCCTTAAATTAATCAACCGAATTATTTTGAATAATTCTCCACCCGAATAATTCTCGAATCCGAATTTGCTAACTATGGTTGAAACTAGAGAATTATGAGAAACTATCAAATTTTTCTCTTGCAGTTTTTAAAGAAGCTTTATAACATGATTTGATTGTTTTAGTGGCTAAGAATTTAGATACAAAATACGCTGCATAAAGTTTTTTAGCTTTTCTGTACAACTTTACTTGTTTACTTGTTTAGCCTTAATTGACTTTTGTTGCATTATTGATTGTGGCATGTAAATTTTTTAAATTAATATTTGATTTATGGCGGTTGTCAGAACTCATTTGGACAATTTTGGGCTTTCAAGTGGCTTATCTGCAGTTGTCTACGTCACGACTTCCATCAATGTCTAGTGTGATAGGTTTTACCTTACAGTAGACTTAGTACTGGGGAATCTGAATAGTACACTTGTAAAATCCAAATAGTCATCTTGCATAATCTTTGTTGTAGTTTGGAGCATTGAAGTATAATATGCATCTCAAGAATGTAGTTATTGTATTCAATTTATGAATTTGTATTGGTTATATGAATTGGGTTGGCATGAGTCACTTAACTTGATGGACTATCCAATTGGTAACTAATATATAGATACAATCAGGTTAGTGGCAGTATTGCCTAAAAAACGTGGTTAATAAATATAAAGAAGAAAATTGTATTGATCATATGAGATGGATTAAAGTAAGTCACTAAACTTGGTGTATGACTTAATCTAGTATTGTTTTATGGATAAAATCAGGTTAAGTGTGGTTAGATGCAGTGTCATTCCATTAGGATTTTCCCTCCTAAATTTATTGATCACATCAATGATTTGACAAGGTTTCTTGTAGAAAGGTTACTACATGTCAACATTTGGCAGTTTTTTCATGAGTGACATAAATTCTAATTTTGTTTCTATGGTTAAATTATTTGGAAATTCGTGTATGGATCTGGTATTTTGAAAGTTCATTCTTTTATTTTTTTTATTTAGATATATAATTCTACTGCAATACATGATTCGATGTTCTTACGATATGAAGTGCTTTGTTTTCCCTTTTTATTGCTCCAATTTGTTAGTTGTAAATTATTTATTGGTTTATTTCATCTTATATCACTATGTTTCTATTTTCTCTATTGATGTTTTTATTTAAACATGGACTATAAATCATACATAACTACAATTTCTTCAGTTCTTGAATTTTATATGAAAGTTTTACTAATTCTTTTACTCTTTATATATTTTCAAACATTTTCTTTTTATCTATTCATTTATAGGTTCAACTACATCTAAGGGTGATATTGAGACTCCAATATTCATTGAAGTCTTTATGGAACACATAAGCTGGAAATGATTGTTATTTGATGTTGGAGCTTCCACAATATTTTTGCAAATGGGCTTACATCAATTCAAATGTGGCAAAGCTAATAAGACTTTTATTGGAGCTGCATGAATTGAGCCACCAATTTACAAACAGAAGAAAAGAAAATCTACAAACATGGATGTGTTTCAAGAATCAAAGAATGATATGAAAATCCAGATATCCTTTTTGCAGTCTTCCGCAATTATTTTTATGCATGGGTTTTCTTCTTCTTCACATCTAATTTTGCTATTGATTTTATCCATTTCTTGGGCTTGCAAGAGACGCATGATGCCTTCTGCTCAAAATTCAAAACCAATATCGAAGAATACATACTTTTACTATTTGTTAGCCTTTACATCTTGCTTGGGTTTGTGTTTTTGTGATATTCTCCTATGCGTATTAAACTCCCTCTCTAGGGATAAACATGGCTGGTCTCATCTAAAGCTTGTTTCCCAATTGGATTTTGTATTCAGAACACTCACTTGGTTTATGATATCTGCTTACTTGCACACCCAGTTTTCCCATTCAGATGAGAACAAGTTCCCTATTCTACTAAGGAATTGGTGCACCTTCTACTTCCTAATGTCTTGTTCCTATCTTGTCATACATCTTTGTTTGTATTGGAAACATTCATCGTTACCATTCCTGCTATGGGTCTCTGATGTTGTATCAATTATTGCTAGTTTGTTATTTTGTTATGCGGTGTTATTTGGGAAGGGACAAGAATATGAATTTCATCTGTTGGAGTCTCTTTTGAAAATTAATTCTAGACAAAGCAGTGGTGATGATGGACAAGGATCAAGTGTCAGTGGAGAAAGTGTAACTCCTTATGCAAATGCCAATATTTTTAGTATTTTTACCTTCTCTTGGATGGGACCTTTGCTTACACTTGGATACAGAAAAACATTAGACCTTGAAGATGTTCCTCAGCTTTCCAATTATCATAGTGCCAATGTGGTCTTCGCTCATTTTAGAAACAAACTTGAATCTAATGGTAATGGCAGTGGTAAAGTTAGCATACTCGAGCTGGTGAAGGCATTGATCCTCTTAACATGGAAAGAAATTCTATGGACAGCTTTACTATCCTTTGTATGCACAATGACTTCTTATGTTGGACCATATCTTATTAAGACCTTTGTTCAATATCTCAACAGCCCTCACCAACTAACATATAAAGGTTATGCACTAGTTTTTATTTTCTTTCTTTCAAAGTTCATAAGGTGCATATCAGAAAGACACTTGTTCTTTCAATTGCGAAATATGGCAATTAGGGTCCGTTCTGCCTTGTTCTCAATAATCTATAGGAAGTGTCTCAAGCTTTCAAGCCAATCAAAGCAGGGCCACACTAGTGGGGAGAACATTAATTTAATGAGTGTTGATGTTGAAAGGATTGGGTTTTTTAGTTGGACATTGCATGATATATGGAGGGTGCCTCTTCAGATTATTCTAGCATTGTGGATCTTGTATAAGAGTCTTGGGCTTGCTTCACTTGTAGCTTGTGTTGCCACAATGATTTTGATGTTATTGAATATTCCATTAGGAAAACTACAAGAAAAATTTCAAAAGAAATTGATGGATTCAAAAGATCAAAGGATGAAAGTGACATCTGAGGCTCTAAGGAATATGAGGATTCTCAAGCTCCGAGGTTGGAATATGAAGTTCTTAGCTAAGATAATTGAGCTCAGAAGCTTTGAAACAAGATGGTTAAAAAAGTTACTTTATACTACATCAGCTATTTATTCCTTTATCTACTCTTCCGCTCCTCTGTTTGTATCCATGGCTACCTTTGGGTTTTGTATGCTAATTGGAATTCCATTAGGGTCGGGGAATATTTTGTCTGCACTTGCAACATTTGAGATATTGCAATTACCCATTTATAATCTCCCAAACACAATCTCAATGGTAGTTCAAACTAAAATTTCTCTTGACAGAATAACCTCATACCTTTGTCTTGATGATCTTCATTTGAATATGATACAGAACCTTCCAAGAGATGGTGACAAGGTTGCAATTGAAATATTCCATGGGAATTTTTCTTGGGACCTTTCTTCTCGCAGCCACACATTAAAAGATCTTAATATTCGAGTGTATCATGGTATGAGAGTGGCTATTTGTGGTTCTATTGGATCAGGTAAGTCAAGCCTACTTTCATGCTTATTGGATGAAGTGCCAAAGGTATCTGGAATTATGAAGTTGAATGGGACGAAGGCTTACGTTGCACAATCACCTTGGATACAAAGTGGTAAGATAGTAGACAATATATTGTTTGGTAAAGAAATGGATATGGAAAGGTATGAGATGATCCTTGAAGCATGTTCACTAAACACAGACCTAGAACTATGTCCATTTGGGGATCAGACTATCATAGGGGAGAGGGGAATTAACCTGAGTGGTGGGCAAAAGCAAAGAATTCAGATTGCACGTGCTTTATACCATGATGCTGATATTTATCTGCTTGATGATCCTTTTAGTGCTGTGGATGCTCATACAGGAACTCATCTATTTAAGGTAGTTGTTCTTTGTCCTATACTTCCAATGTTTTCCTTGATGAAATTGTTTTAAAGCTATAATCTTGATACTTACATCACAATTTTGTTCACGAAAAATTGAGTCTGATTTAAGAAGATTGAAATCATGGTTGTCTAAATAAACAAACATATAGACACACTTTATTAAGCAGTACACATTGTGGAATAAAACCTATGGTTTGATGTTATTTATCATTATGATATTATAGCTATTTGTGTCTTTTAAGTAACTAAAAATTCTTTTTAAGTGCCTAAATGTGTACATCTGAACTTATGTGACAGGAGTGCTTGCTAGGAATTTTGAGTTCAAAAACAGTAATTTATGTTACCCACCAAGTAGAGTTTTTATCTTCTGCTGATCTTATCTTGGTGAGAGTGGTGCCATATTTTTTTTTTCGTTATCAAGTCTCTCAACTTTATTTGAGAATGATTATTTACCTTCTCTTATTTGACAGGTTATGAGAGATGGGAAGATTGTTCAAGAAGGAAAATATAAAGAAATTTTTAGTTCAGGAACTGACTTTATGGAATTAGTGGGTGCACATAAAAAGGCTTTGGCAGACCTTAATTCTGTCAAGAGTAAGGCTGCTTTAGATAATTTAATTAATGGTGAGGAAGACGATAATAAGTTATCCAATGAGGAGTCTATTCAAGATGATGAGGAAAAGAAAACCAAAAACTACAAAACAGAAAAATTGGATGGGTCAGAAGGGCAGCTTGTCCAGGAAGAAAAGAGAGAAAAGGATGGAGTTAGTTTTTCAGTCTACTGGAATTACGTCACTGCAACATATAGGGGGGCTTTTGTACCATTGATAATATTGGCACAAATTCTTGTTAAGGTTCTCCAAATAGTTAGTAGTTACTGGATGGTATTGGTTACTCCCGTTGCAGAGGATGTGAGACCTCATGATAGCCAATCCACTATCATCTTTGTTTATGTTGCTTTGATCCTTGGAAGTTCTCTTTTTGTACTTATAAGGTCCATGCTCATTGTAACTGCTGGATACAAGACATCCACTTTGCTCTTTAACAAAATGCATTGGTGTATTTTCCGTGCTCCCTTGTCATTTTTCGATTCTACTCCAAGTGGAAGGATCCTAAATCGGGTTAGTAAATATGCTTATTTACTTTTGGGATCTAAATTATCTTGTTTGACTACTATAAAAGTTGATATGATTTTAAATAAAATCTATTATGTATACAGGTATCCATAGATCAAAGTGCAGTTGATACTTCTATTCCAATCCAAATTGAAGAACTTGTTATCTCGATCATAGGATTCCTGGGAACTGTTGCAGTAATGTCACAAGTTGCATGGAAAATGTTAATAATTTTTATTCCGATGATTGTGACATGCATCTGGTATCAGGTAATTTATTGCCACTTCCATTTTTCATAAATTAAAAGTTCAAATCAATTTCAACCATATTTTCCCCATGATTAATATGCCATAATAAACGGTGATTTTATGCTTTTTATTTTTTAAACCAGTAAGTTTTGAATATTTTTTCACACCAAAATTGATTTTGTGTTGGATTCGTAAACTGTTGGGGATTGAAAGTGGTGGTTGAAACCTTAAAAGTTTCTTACATTTATACAGAATATGTGTAAGATGTCTATTTCCTCAATTACACATTTTCATGTGATCGAATTAATGCAAAGCTTTAGTCTTTTGCTTACAAAAAAATGTATAAGAAGAAAAGCCCAAACAAGGCCGATGTTGGCAAAGTGTAAAGTCCACCTAGATCAACATGGCTACAATTTTAGTATGCATAAAATATTTTAGATACGCATAGATAAAAGTACAATCTCGCCTATTAGATTGTTGACAGCTATATCGATTAGAGCTCATACTAACATTAAGTTAACAATTAATAAAGGGAGAAGTTTTTTATGGTATTGCAATCCACCATGATTGCTTTCCAATTCTTTCCTAGTGGTAGAGTGGATTCAGCTAACATATTTTGGATGGGTAGATCCCAAAGTCTTTTACTCACATGTCAAGTTTCAGCCCAACAAAGTCGGCCTTGTGTTGGAGACATGGGTACAAGGAACCATTGAGGGGATCCATGGACATATATGGGAGGTTATAGTATCATATGGGGTCTAAATGATTGAATTTGGGTATGGAATTTAGCGTAGTCTATTAAGACTGTCTCATAGGTATCCAATAGTTAGATTTACCATTTGAGCCTTCTATGTGGTGGAATTAGGTGTCTCAACCAATGACCCCTTAGCTAGTCTATCGAACTGAAAACTTTTGTAAATAATAAATTAATAAATAATTTCATTTTCGCACAAGATAAATAAAAATCCCATTAGTAATTGTGAAAATAAGTAGTAGATAATTTTAGAATGATAAATTGGTAAAATTTCTAAATTAGTAAATGATAAATTCACATATTGCTTAACATCTAAATATTGAGAATTACAGGAAAATATCCATTGCAACGCTTGACTAAGAGCCTTATCTTAGTCAAGTAGTGAAGGACACAAAAATCCCTAATTTTCCTATGGAGGGTAAGCATTCTTGATCCTTAACTCCTTTAGGAAATTTTAGCACTATGTCGGCTTAGGAAAAATTAGAAAAAGGCTCCAACGGTGTCGTGGTTCTTGGTGATTTTGTGTAAGGGGCTGCCTCCAAGATACTCTATTGTTGGATGGCGCCTTGCTCGTGGAAGACTCTGTCCCTAGATGAGATGGTTAGAAGAAAGGGGATCCATATGGTCTCCAGATGTATATTGTGTGGGAAAGAAGAAGAAAGCCTTACCCATATGTTCATGCAATGGCCCTTCGCATTTGGTATATGGAGAAAAATTTTGGAATGCTTTAGTGTGACCTAGCAAAACCTTCAGTCTATGATTGAATTTTTTAAGTGGTGGAAGAGAAAAGTAAGAATGATTAAAAAGCAGCATTGGATGATAGGTTTTGTTATGATCTCTGCAAAAATCTGGTGGGAGAGGAACAAGAGATGGTCGAAGGGAAGAGTCAGGAATGCTCGCTACATCTTTGAGACCATTTGTCAGGAGATGAGATTGTGTGATGTTAGCACAAAGGGGATGCTAGATTAGTGAATGATGTTGTTTACTGTAGGAAGCTGGGTCTAAAGATAGAAAATATGGCCTTCAAACCTTCACTAGAGGTTCACTGGTACTGTTGCTGTCAAAAATCCGTATAAGCTGATCCTGCACAAGCACAAAAGGCAGAGGCCCGAAGCTTTGTCCGGGGTTAGTCCTCTGACGCTCAAGCTAGAGATCGGCCGCACAGTTTTTTTACAGGAGTAATGGTGTGGGTTTTGATGCTTACCTTTTTCCTCCTCTCCAGCCCTCTCTTATAGACCTTAGGGTTTAGGGTTTCTCTTTTCCTTGGAGGAGTCCTCCTCGGGTCCGTCTCCTTTTCTTTTCGAGTCCTACTCGGATACGTCCTATCCCCTTCGTGGGGAATATTCTCTTTATGCGGTTGACGAAGTCAGAGTCTTTGCAGCCTCTATCAGGTGGGCGACACGTGTCCTTGCCCTATGGGGCAATCAATTTGGCCGTATCAGGAGCGCCCTTACTCTCACCGGGAGGCTTTTCCTGTGGGAGTAACCAAGTTTTTCATCATCATTTTTTTTTTGTTCATGCGTCCCTTCAGCCTTATTCCTTCAGCTTCAACCTTAGTCTTGCTTGAGACCGAGACCTTCGGTCAAGTCAGCTCGGCCTGAGCTCCCAACCGAGGTAGGGACCTTTGGTCAGGTCCGCTCGGCCTTAGCCTGAGCTCCAAATCGAGGTTGTGACCTTCGATCAGGTCCCCTCGGCCTTGGCCAGAGCTCCCAACCAAGGTTAAGACCTTCAGTCAGATCAGCTCGGCCTCGGCCCGAGCTCCCAACCGAGGTATGGACCTTCGGTCAGGTCCGTTTGGCCTTGGCCTAAGCTCCCAACCGAGGTTGTGACCTTCGGTTAGGTCCGCATGGCCTTGGCCTAAGCTCCCAACCGAGGTATGGACCTTCGGTCAGATCCGCTCGGTCTTGGCCTGAGCTCCCAACCGAGGTTAAGACCTTTGGTCAGGTCAGCTCTGCCTTGGCCTGAGCTCCCGACCGAGGTAGGGACCTTCGGTCAGGTCCACTCAGCCTTAGCCTGAGCTCCCAACCGAGGTTGTGATCTTTGGTCAGGTCCGCTCGACCTTGGCCTAAGCCCCCAACCGAGGTGAGGACCTTCGATCAGGTTCGCTCGGCCTTGGCCTGAGCTCCCAACCGAGGTTAAGACCTTCGGTCAGGTTAGATCGCCTCATCCTGAGCTCCCAACCTAGGTAGGGACCTTCGGTCAGGTCCGCTTGGCCTTGGCCTGAGCTCCCAACCGAGGTATGGACCTTCGGTCAGGTCCTTGCCTCCCCAGGCCCTAGCTTGTCTGCCCGAGACTCCTCCCTCGTGGCAGACTTTAGAAGCCCGAGGGCTGGGAATGTTAGGGCCGAGGTTGGCTTCATCCCTTGGTGGTCGGTTAAAGAAGACGACACCCTATCCATCGGCAGTGTAGCTCGTGAGCTGGTACTAAAGGGCAACCTCCCCCGAGATGCCACCGAAGCACAACTACAAGGGACGGCGGCCATAATAACTAGCGCCTGCATCTTCATGGTAGGGGTAAGCTTCGGTCTTCTAAACCTTGATTTATGATCATTGCAACATACTGACCATCGGTATCTTATGCAGGCCCAAAACCAAGTGGGTCAGTTGGCGATCTGGGCCGAAGCCATGGCCCGAGACCTCGAGGCTTCCGAACTTGAGAAGTCAGTCCTGGAGAATGAGCGTTCGGTTCTCCTTGAGAAGGTGGAGCACTTGGAAGCAGACCTTCTTTGTACTCGCCAGGAATGCGATCAGAAGCTTACGGAGCTGAAGGCGCAGATAACAACAAGAGTTCAGGAGGCTGAGACCCGAGGGGCCGAGATGTATAGGGCCTCTGAGGGCTTTCTAGAGGAGGTCAAATGCGCCATCGCCCTTGGGTTCACAATGGGTGCTACTAAGGTCCGAGACTAGGTCCTCGAGCACTACCCAGAGGTCTCTTTCGAGGACAGCGGGCTCATCTTCGAAGAAGAGTGTGTTGAGGCAACCCCAACAGCCACCGAGGTTGCCAACGCCGATGGTGAAGGCTGTAGCGAGGAAGGTGAGGTTCAGCTGCAACGTGAGGTGCCTCTGACTCCTGGTCACAATGGTTCTGATGGGGAGATCCTCCACCATGCCGATGACGAGGCCGTGAATCTGACAGACACCCCCTGAAGCCACCCTGCACCCTACCTCAGCCTTCGGGCTTTCTTTTTTTGTTATGTGAGCCTTCGGGCTATCCTCTCTTTTTTCTTTTTGTGATGTGAGCCTTCGGGCCTTTTTGTGTAATCTCGGCCTTCGGGCCTTTTTTTAATGAATGAATATTTCCCTTTCTTCAGATACCTTTTCCTTTTTCTTTTTTCATTTTCTCTGATAAAGGATATTTAGCCCATAGGTAGGTGCAAGAAGGCCGAACCCTTCGGCGGCCCTAGGATTAATAGGCCTCTACTCTAGTACAAGGCTTGGTTCTGCTCCATCGGCTTATCCAAGAGGTTTTCCACATCCGAGGGCCATGGACTTGAGGGATCACAAACAAGTAGGATTCGATCGGTGCCCCCGATCGAGGTAAGGACCCTCGATCAGGTTTGCTTGGCCTTGGCCGGAGCTCTCAACCGAGGCCATGATCTTCGGTCAGGTCAGCTCAGCCTTAGCCTGAGCTCCCAACCGAGATAGTGGTTGTGACCTTTGGTCAGGTCAGATCGACCTTAGCCAGAGCCCCCAACCAAGGCCATGACCTTTGGTCAGGTCAGCTCGGCCTTCTCCTGAGCTCCCAACCGAGGTAGTGGCCATGACCCTCGGTCAGGTCAGCTCGGCCTTAGCCTGAGCTCCCAACTGAGGTTGTGACCTTCGGTCAAGTCCGCTTGGCCTTAGCCAGAGCTCCCAATCGAGGTTAAGACCTTCGGTTAGGTCCGCTTGGCCTTGGCCAGAGCTCCCAATCGAGGTTAAGACCTTCGGTCAGGTCAGCTCAGCCTCGGCCTGAGCTCCCAACCGAGGTAGGGACCTTCGACAGTATCCCTTCGTCAAGCTCCCTTTGGCTCTGCCTTGATCAACAACCGTGGTGATGACCGATGTAAGGACCTTCGGCAAAGCTAAAGCCATCAAACAGGAGAATTCCTAGCAATCGTCGTAAACCAGCTTACATATTTTTCATATGTAAAATCATCCGGAGAGCTTAGGATGAGGAGTTACAACTAGAAAATGCTTAGGAGCAAAAAATTACAAAATGTGATTGCTCGCTACTTCACTACTGGTAGAATTTTCTCAAGTTCTTTGAGTTCCACGATCGGGGTACCTTCTCTCCCCCCATAGTCTCCAAGTGATAGGAACCCGGTCGTATTACCCTTAAGACTCTGTAAGGACCTTCCCAATTCGGAGCTAGCTTTCCTTGATGCCTCGGGTCTGATATTTCTACCCTTCTGAGGACGAGGTCACCCATTCTGTACTCATTCTTTCGGACTTTGGAGTTATAGTGCCTCGCAACCCTCTGCTGGTAGGCGGCAACCCTTTGTTGTGAGGTGCCCCTGACTTCGCTCAAGAGGTCTAAATTCGCTCGAAGTCCTTTATCGTTTTCTTCTTCATTTTAGTACTGAACCCGATGGGTTACGGCCCCTACCTCCACCGAAAGTACAACTTCGGTGCCGTAAGTTAAAACGAAGGGTGTTTCTCCGGTGGCCGATCTCTCATTTGTGTTGTAAGCCCAGAGGATATTGTACAACTCATCTGCCCATAACCTTTTGGCATCATCTAGTCTCTTCTTTATTCCTTGGAGCAGGGTACGATTGGTTACCTCTGTCAGCCCGTTGGTTGGTGGATACCCAATAGATGTTTTCCTATGGTCAAAGCCGAGGGCATCACAAAACGAGCCGAAAGTCAGGTTGGCGAACTGAGTTCCATTGTCCGTTACCACTACCCGAGGGATTCCAAATCGATAGACTACCACTCTCTGGAAGAAGTTCCTTACATTCTTTTCGGATATCGTCACCAGCGCTTCGGCCTCTGCCCATTTCGTGAAGTAGTCTACCGCCACCACTACAAACTTCCTTTATCTCGTGGCCAGGGGGAATGGGCCCAGGATGTCCATTCTCCACATGGTGAATGGTATCGGGCTTGATAGGGACGAGAGCTCAGTAGAGTGCTGCCTAGGGACGGTGGCGAACACCTGGCACTTGATGCACTTCCTGACTAACGATTTCGCATCCTTCCTCATTGTTGGCCAGAACAGGCCCTGCCTCAGCACTTTATGTGCCAAGGCCCAGGCTCCCAGGTGTTGGCCACATATCCCTTCATGCACTTCTCTAAGTGCATACTCGCCATTGGTGGGGTTCAGGCACTTGAGGTACAGCACGGTGAACCCTATTTTGTACAGCGTCTCATCCTTCAAAAGGAAGCGTGTTGACCTCATTCGTACTTTCCTTGCCTCGTCCTTATTCTCTGGGAGCTTTCCTTCCTTGAGGTATTCGGTTATGGCATCCATCCAGCTATGGTCGTGTTCACCTACAGGTAATACCTCTTGGGGTCTTTCGGTACTCGACTATGGTAGCACTTCAAAATACACCGATCATCCAAGGTCTGTGAAGTCAGAGGTGTGCCAACTGCGATAGTGCGTCTGCACTAGCATTCTCTTCTCGTGGCACCTGCCTTACCTCAAATTCCTTGAAGGCTGTTATTCTTTCTTGCACTGTCTTCAAGTACCCAGCCATCCTTTGTTCTTTGGCTTCGTAGTCTCCATTCACCTGTCGTACCATGAGCTGTGAATCACTATGCACCACCAGCTCCTGTACCATCAAAGCCCGTGCCAGATTAATTCTGGCTATTAACGCTTCGTACTCTACTTTGTTGTTGGAGGCATCGAAGTCGAACCATAGGGCGTACTCGATCTTGAAACCTCCAGGGCTAGCCAATATGATCCCTACGCCGCTTCCTGCGCTGTTGGAAGCACCATCCACGTATAATGCCCAAGCCTTTTCTTCTCGGTCCTCGAAAGATTCCTGGGGATCGTCGTCTCGGCTATGAAGTCTGCGAGGGCCTGTGCTTTTATTACGGTTCTTGGTTTGTACTGGATGTCGAATTCTCCTAACTCTATGGCCCAGTTTACCAGGTGACCAGACATATCCGGCCGTTGCAGTATCTTCTTCAGGGGTTGGTCTATGAGCACGCATACCGTATACGATTAAAAATAGGGCCTCAGCTTTCTTACCGTTGTTACTAGGGCGTATGCCACTTTCTCCGTCTTTCTATATCTTATTTCAGCATCTAACAGGGTTCGACTGACGTAGTATATCAGCTGTTGTTGCCTTCCTTCTTCTCTCGTCAGTACTGCACTTATAGCTACTGCTGATATAACAAGGTACAATTGTAAGGTATCCCCGGCGTTTGGCTTTGTCAGCAGTGGGGGTGCGGCCAGGTACTCCTTTAGTTGTTCAAAAGAATTTTTATATTCCTCCGTCCACTCGAACTTCTTGGATCCCTTCAAGGCTCTGAAGAAGGGGAGGCATCTATCAGTCGACCGAGATAAGAATCACCCTAGAGTGGCGACTCTTCCTATTAGCTCCTGGACTTGCTTCATATTCTGAGGTGACCTCATATCTCGAATGGCTTGTATTATCATCGGGTTGGCTTCAATTCCCCTCTCCGAGACAATGAAGCTGAGGAACTTTCCCAAGGCTGCTCCGAATGCACACTTTGTCGAATTCAGCTTTATGCCGTACTGCCTCAGCACCTGGAACCCCTTTTCTAAGTCTTGAATGTGTTGTTCCGCCTTCAGGCTTTTTACAAGCATATCGCCCACACATACCTCCATGGTTTTTCTGATCATCCCCTTGAAGATTTTATTCACTAACTTTTGATAGGTGGCCCTTGCATTTTTTAGCCCGAAAGGCATGACTTCATAGCAGTACAGTCCTCCCTCGGTCAAGAAGGATGTCTTCGGGACATCAACCTCTGACATCTTGATCTGATTGTACCCCGAGTATGCATCCATGAAGCTCAGCGCTCGTATCTTGCCGTGGCATCAATGAGGAGGTCTATTTTCGGCAGGGGGTATCTGTCCTTCGGGCAGGCCTTGTTCAGGTCGGTGAAGTCGATGCAGATCCTTCACTTTCCATTTGCCTTCGGGACCATCACCATGTTGGATATCCACTCCGAATATTGGATCTCGCGGATGAACTGGGCCTTCAGTAACTTCTCTACTTCTTTGTCTATTTTCTGCTACCTTTCGGGGGTGAAAGTCCTCTTCTTCTGTTGCACCGGCTTCTTTGTCGGGTTAACATTCAGATGATGTTCTATTACCTCTCGATCTATTCCGGGCATGTCTGAAGTCGACCAGACGAAGACGTCAGAGTTGTTTCGGAGGAATGAGACGAGTTTTTCTCGTTGTTTCCTGGGCATTGTAGCCCCAATCTAGAATTACCGAGCATTATCCCTCTCTTCGGCCTTAACTTGTACCAGATCCTCAGTTGGTTCCCCTCGTTGATAACTGGCATCATCATGCAGATCTTCTATCGGGAGTGCCTCGCCCGCCTTTTCTTTTCCCCGCAAGGTAGTGGCATAGCACCTCCGGGATGCCTCTTGATCGCCTCGACATTCCCCGACACCGTTCTTGGTTGGGAATTTCATCTTGAGATGGGGTGTGGAGACGACAGCCTTTAGTAGGTTCAAACCAACCCTCCCTAGTATGGCGTTGTTTGCCGAGGTAATGCCTACTACCAAGAAGTTGATCATGACTATTACTTGGCGATCTCTGGTGCCGGCTCTTACTGGTAACTCAATCGATCCTTCCACTTTTACTGGGAGGCTGGAGAATCCCTGCAACGGGTGTTCAACTTTCTTCAACTTTCCCTCGTCCAGGCCCATCTTCTGGAAAGCCTCAAGGAACAGGACATTAGCTGAACTGCCATTATCCACTAAGATCCTCTTCACTCTGCAATCCGCTATGGTCATGGTGACTACCAGGGTATCGTCGTGCGGAGTGTGCACCCCTTCCAGATCATCGTCTGAGAAGGAAATAACCATCCCCGTCCTTGCCTTCTTGTTCGACCATTCAGCCACATATACGCTTCTCGCATAGGCTTTTGCTTTCCTAGCCAAGATTGAACTTTCTCCAGTGGCTAGGCCTCCACAGATTGTCGGTATAACCCTAGTTGGGCTCTTATTCTCATCCTAGAGGCGATGGTCAGCTTCCTCGGGTGTCCGGTCTCTTTGCCATTTCTGATTACCTCTGCGGGATGGCCCCCTTCTTTCATAGCAGCCTCTGCCATCTCTCCGACTATTGTCCCTACGGTCATTACCGTCTTGGGCGTCCTCCTTTTTGTGGTCTATGAATCGGCCTAGATATCCTCTTTGGATCATTCCTTCTATTTCCCCCTTGAGGTGCCAACAATCTTCGGTGTCGTGGTCGTGGTCCCTGTGGAAGTGGCAATATTTATCCATATTATGTCTCTTGGGGTGCCATCCCATCTTCCCTGGCCACTTCATGGCTCTGGCATTCGGGGAGTCCTTTATCTGCATTAGTACATATGTTCGTCTCCGGTTCAGGGGCACGTATTTCTCAAACTTCCTTGGTGGACTGGGTGCCCAACCACACTCAGACTTTCATCTTTTGCCTTCTTCAGAGGGTTTGTCGTCGCCCCTTGAGATCCTTTTCCTTCCCATCTTCCTTTCAGCTTCTTCATCGGCTTGAAGGGTTTCTTCCATGTGGATGTACTTATGGCACCGAGCTCTCAACTCGGCCAAGTTTCTCGGTGTATGCTTCGCCAAAGACCTTTTCAACTCCTTATCCTTGACGCCTTCCAACAGGGCTGTGAACTCTTCTTTCTGGTCCAGACCTTTGATCGTGATCTTTTCTTGTTGGAAGCGCTTCATGTAGTTCTGTAGTGATTCTCCTTCATGTTGCTTGATGTTGGTCAAGTTCAACGTAGTCTTCTGAAGGGGTTGGCTATTAGAGAATCCCTTCATGAAGAAGTAACTTAGATCGCTGAAGCTGTGGATCGACTTCATCGATAGACGGTTGTACCATAGCCTTGCCGCTCCTCTGAACGTCAATGGTAGGGTACGACACATGATGTTTTTCGAGACTCGATGGAACTGCATAGCGACCTTGAAGCCTTCCAGATGATCGACGGGGTCCCCAGACCCGTCATAAGTGTCACACTTTGGTAGGAGAAATCCGATCGGGAGTGGGTCCCTTATGACCTCATCAGTTAGAGCCATGTAAATAGTGAGGTCTGGCTCACGAGCTCCAATCTAAATTTCTGCCACCTTCTTGATCTCATCTTTCAGGTCCAGGATCATCTGCTTTAACCCTGAGTCCTCGTGTCTCTATTTGTCTCCTTGGTGTGGTTCCCCATGTCGGTCTCCGGCGGCACGCCGCATCCTTCCCCTGTGGGCAGGACTTTCCCTTATTGCTCGGTTTCAAAAATTATGACCAGACCTTATCGATCCTGTACTGGTCCGATCCTCGTCTCGAGCTCTCTCGGGCTGGATATGGGGGCCTCGCGATGCTCCGCCAGTCTTCTGAGAGACAGCTTTAGAGACCTCCTTCATTGCCTCGGCCATTCGGTCATATTTTTCCTGGAGGGCTTCGAACTGCTCCCTTATCACATATTCCTGCGCTCCAGGAGGGGGCAGAGGATTACTATCTCCACGCACCGAATATCCGGCCGAACGCTGGTACCTCACGGAACCTTCCCGATCATTGTTTTCCCTTTCTCATCCAATTTCCGTCGAGGGAGGGAGCGCTCCTGAAGGTTCCTCCTTCCCAATGTTCATGTTCGATGTTGCTCTTGTCTTCTTACGATTGTAGGTTCTCCCCACCATTACTGTCGTTTCCCACGGATGGTGCCAATCTGTTGCTGTCGAAAATCCATATGAGCTGATCCTGCACAAGCACAGAAGGCAGAGGCCCGAAGCTTTGTCCAGGGTTAGTCCTCCGACGCTCAAGTTAGAGATCAGCGCACAGTTTTTTTACAGGAGTAATGGTGTGGGTTTTGATGCTTACCTTTTTCCTCCTCTTCGGCCCTCTCTTATAGCCCTAAGGGTTTAGGGCTTCTCTTTTCCTTGTAGGAGTCTTCCTCGGGTCCGCCTCCTTTCCTTTTCGAGTCCTACTCGGATACGTCCTATCCCCTTCGTGGGGAGTATTCTCTTTACGCGATTGACGGAGTTGAAGTCCTTACAGCCTCTATCGGGTGGGCGACACGTGTCCTTGCCCTATGGGGCAATCAATTTGGTCGTATCAGGTACAAACTGCAACATAATTGAACAAAAGATCAATGTGGATGGAAGTTCAATGGGTAACCCAGGCAGGGCGGGAGCAGGTGTGTTTTAAGGAATAGCACTAGTCAGGTCTGCTCTTCTTTCAACTTATTTTTGGGTTGGGTGTTAAACTGATTTTTGAATCAAAGTTCGAGGCTATTGTGGAAGGCATTATAGGTGCTAAGGATCTTAATGCTATTGGTTTATGGATTGAATTGGATTCTTCTATGGTGGTTATATCCATTTGGAAGAATCATATTCCTCGATTTGTTCTTTAAAAATGGGTTTTTGTTATGCCATTTCTTGAGTCCATTCCATGGAAATCTCTCATTGCCTTAGGGAAGCAAATCCCATTGTGGACTAACATGCAAAGAAAGCAGAAAAGTTAGGGGACTCGTATGATGGTGCGATTTCCAAATCACATGTTAGAAGAGCTGGTGAGAGATGCATTGGATTAGCCGAGATTTAGATTCCGTTAGTATTTTTCTTGTTCTCTCTGTTGATGGCCAAGCCGAAGGTGGAGAGTGAATGTTTATCCTAGGGATTTTTCGGATTATGTTGTGTTTTTTTTTTTTT
>NW_024870453.1:0-158742 GCF_013358625.1 Macadamia integrifolia | reverse complement strand
AAAAAAAAAAAAAAAACAGGGTATAGCAGAAGTTGCTAGAGCAACTAACCACTTCCACCTTCGACATGAAAATCAGTAGAAGAGGCTAGCCTCACACTAACCGAATCTCTAACTATGCCGGCCCAAAACATCATTCTCCAAACACTCTATAATGTGCCTTGGAAATGTGACTGAGGATTCAGACATCCCTGATCTGGAAGCCTTCTTTGTTAGGAAGTCCGCAACAGGGTTAGCTTCGCAGAAGCAGTGCAAGATCTTCCAAGAAATAGAATCCAAGAAAGAAAGGACAAACTGCCATAGTTGAAGAATGAACCACGGAATGTGTTTACTCTGGACTGCTGCTACTGCAGCTGCCGAATTTGATTCTATCCAAAGGCCTTTAGCACCCATTTCTCTGGCCATTAGAATACCTTCCATTATCACCTCAAAATCTGCCTCATAGATCCTCCTGATGCTGAAGAGCAAGCTAAAAGAGTTCCTGACCTACCCAGTATTGTCATGAACAACCCCACCTGTGCCAGCCCTTCCTGGATTACCCAACGAACTGCCATCCACATTGACTTTTATCTAGTTCTCCTAGGGCTTGCACCAGTACACTTCCAAAGGAGGTTGGACTCTTGACGTCTCCACATCCAGGCCCAGACTTCTACAGCAAATTATGTCTCTTGGGGATCTCACCTCCCCCTTCAATTTACCAACACACAGGCTCAGCTCCTGACGACAATATTCAAAAATATATTGGGCATTTCTATAGTCATTTGAATGATATCTCCTATTAGGTTCCCACCAAATATTCACTGCTATAATCGAAAATCCCAACATCCAAGGAGTTCTGAGGTTTAGGATTCTGGCCTTACTCTTGCACCACATTATAAAACTATCAATCGATTGGTGGGCCTGCCACTTCAAGTCAAAGCATTCCACAAACCTTTCCCACAGTGCCTTCACAAAGAGGCATCTTAGGAAAATGTGGTCAGCGCTATCTTCATCCTTCTTGCAGAGAATACACCTAGAAGCGAGCTGGATCCCCTTCTGACTAACCTACTCATCAGTAGGAAGTCTTCCATGCACTAACCTCCACCCCATGGTAGAGTATCTGGGCGGAAGGTCCTTCCTCCAAATCAGATTCCACCAAGGCACTATATTACCAATCCTTCTGATACCCTCCCAAGCCGAGCCTGTAGAGAAAACTCCAAACGGCAACCGAGACTAGCATCATATATCTTCTGCTCCACCTAGGCAAATTTTCACCCTCTGCATAAGATAAAAAATCCTCCTAAGCTCCACCGATCGCGCCTCAATGAAGGACCATGCACCATCTTGAATAAAGTCACAGACCTTAGCATTGAAACAAAGGTCATGAGTATTCATCAACTGAATCTCCTCTAGCACGGACTTGGGTCCCCGCCACTTGTCTTTCCAAAAATTTGTGAGATTACCATTCCCGATAATCCACCTTTCATTGTCATCCATAAAGTCCCAAACCTTCTTGATACCCAGAGCAATAGAAGAAGAGCTGCCACCTCTTCTTAAAGTTCCATCCTTCTTAACCAAGCGAGCCTTAAGAAATAAACTTGCCTTAGATTTATCATGCATTATCTTCCATGCTAACCTGCATAGCATAGCCTTATTGGTATCCCTTAATCTTCTGATACCCAACCCCCCTTCCTCCTTAGGTTTACACGTATACTCCCATTTTAAAGTTATTTTTTTACCCGTCTTCAACTCCCCCGTCCAGATGACGTTTCTCAACCACCTCTCCATAGTTGCCAGAAAGGCCGAAGGCCACCAATAAATAGCAAAGCTATGGTTCGGTATAACTGCAATAATGATTTGAGGGGCTAAGTTCTCCTTGCCATAGATAAAAGTTTGCCTTTCCAGCCCGCCAGATGCTCCTTTACCTTGTCCAGAACAGGGAGTAAAGCCTCTTGCTTTATTCTCCCTTTAAAAATTTCAACTCCTAAGTAGCGAGTAGGGAAGCTGCAAATTTGCATCCCAAGGGTGTTGGGAATTAACTGCTTTCGAGCTGGAGCAATCTTACACAGGAAGAGCTTGCTTTTCTCGCAACTAATACACTGGCCAGAATATTCCTAATACTTCAATAAAATGCTTTCAAATTGCGAACATACCTCATGGAAGCACTGGTGAAAATGAAAATGTCATTAGTGAACAACATATGCCCTGGTGTAGACACACCCTTGGGGCCATGGATCGCCTAGAGATCCTTGCGTTGGAGCAGATTTGACAAACCCCGGAAGAGCACCTCTTCCGTAATAATAAACAACATGGGAGAAATAAGATCTCCTTGCCTCAGACCCCATTCCACTCCAAAGAATCCCTAAGGACTTCCATTCACTAGAACCGAGATTTTGTTGAAATCAGGAGTTGGTGCAACCAGTTGATCCACTTATCCGAAAACCCAAATCTACTCAGGACTTGGAAAAGGAAGCTCCATAAGGGTGTATCATACGCCTTTCTTATGTCTATTTTAAGACCTAGGCCTCCACCTCTCGTAGCCGAGAACATTAAGTTTGCTAGCTTAGAAGCCACACTAATGTTGTCGTGGATCATCCTTCCTTTCTGAAAGACACTCTGCTCTTCTGATATCAGTCTAGGGAGGAGGGTTTCCAACTGCAAAGCCATCACTTTGGAAGTTGCTCATGCAAAGGAGCCGAAATTTGTTAAGAGAGCTAGCCCCTTCCACCTTGGGAATCAGAACTAACAGGTTGTTGTTCAGCCCATTTGGCATAGAATTGGTACTAAAAAATTTTCGGGCAGTATTATACACCCCTTTCCACAATAGGCAACATCGGCAAAAGAAAGCACCTAAAAAATTGTCAGGACCAGGCAAACTATCTGGGTCAAGCTCCCAAACTGCTCTTCTAATTTCATCGTTCCCAGGAATAGAGTCCAGCCTAAAGCAGTCAGCTTGGTGAAGCACCCTCGGAATATTATCCAATAACTCAGTGTGGACCACTGAAGGTGTCACCTTGTGAAAGCTTTCATAGAAGTCAACTATAAACTCCCCCAGCTGATTTTTCCCTTCCACCAGAGTCCCATCAAGCTTCTTTAAACATCTGATCTGATTTTTATTCCTTCTCATCTTGGCTGACAGGTGAAAAAATTTGGAGTTATGATCGCCAAATTTTAGCCATTTGATCCTAGCCTTTTCCACCCATATTTTTTCATGGTTTTCAAGGGCCTTAACCACCGCCATCTTCGCATCAGCTTCCAGGGCAAAGAGCTAATCCGTCATTCCGTTTCTCTCAATCTTATCATGCACCAGATCCAAGTTCTTCTGCACCTCCTCAATAGCTTTATCCAGGTGAGGAAATGAGGATCTCCCCCAGGTCTTTAAGACCCCTTTCAAATGCTTCAACTTACTTGTAAGAACAAATATAGGAGAACCAGAAATCCAGACAGCCCAGGAGTCAAACACCACCCTTATTGAATTCTTCATGGTCCATCCAAAATTTATGAAACCAAAAAGGGTTGTTGGGAGGGCATTGGCTTACTTGGGAGACCATCAACATGAGGGCATGATCAGAGGCAACCCTCGGCAGCCCCAGCTAAGAAAAGTCCTGAAATCTAGCCAACTATTGCTCATTATAGAAGCATCTGTCAAGCACTTCAGAGACATTTCCACTCTTCCGATTATTGCTCCAAGTGAATTTCCTTCCAATCAAAGGAATCTGGGTCATGTAGTAGGAATCCACCGTTGCATTGTATTCCACCGCCGACCCCAAACTGAATCTCCCAGGACCCCTCTTTTCGTGCGAGTGAAGGGTGGTATTAAAGTCACCAATAATAGCCCACGGGGTGGGATTGGGGGGGAGTCTGCAGACAGGTCCAGCCACAGGGCACGTCTCTCTGCTCTGAAACAACTTGCATGGATGAAGGAAACTTGAAGATTGCAAAGATCCCAAACCAAAGAAATAGTTATATGTTGAGGAGATTCAGAAATAATCACTAGGCAGGCCAAACTTCTTTTCCACAAAATCCGTAAGTTGGAAATTCTACCAGTTCTATTATTTGAAATTAAATTATTGAAAAACCCTAATTGATTGAAGAATAAGTTGGGAAAATCACTCACTGCCACCATGAGTTCAGAAATACAGAGAAGGTCTGGATCCTTCTCCTTTATAAGCTCTCTTAGGGCGTGCTTTCCAATCGCCTCCTTGATGCCTCTTATCTTCTAGAAGAGAACCTTCATGGACTCACTTTTTTTGGGCAGCCTGATGGTCAGGTATCAGGACCTGCCCCATTGCTGCAATAGTTTTTCCTTTTCTTCTCGCATCACCTTCAGCTCTAAGGATAGCATTATCAAGATCAGCGACTTCAAGGTGCTGCACCGTGACTCTTTTACTTCAAAACTAGTAGGGGCAATTTCTGATATCACATGTTCCGAGGCCACCCACCCTTTGCCTCGCCCACTTCTTCCACCCCGAGCTTGAGATCGCCCGCCACGACCCCCATTATAAAACACTTTGCATTGAGAAGGCTGAAAAGTACGATGAGGGGGCGCAAACTCAACCTCAGTAGCAGCCAAGTCGATGCCATCTCGACCCTCCCTTGCACCTTCACTGCCCTGCGCAGAAGCCAACAACTCCTTCTCTGAGGAGTAGTATTCTGATTCCTCTGGGTCAGAACCCGACCCATATCCACTGCCCAGTGGGTTGTCAACCATAACCGGGTGGAGAGCATTATGTTCATTAACGTTCGGAATGGGGAGGCGAATCTCCAATTCCCCTTAACTACTGCAATTCAAATTAGGACTCTTATTATTTTGTTGACTCTGTTGACCAATCAGCGTAGAGGGGATCCTCTAACTAAGGAAGATTCCTTAGAAAGAGGGGATTTGGGATCTCCTTCCAATTGGGGAGTCTCCTCACGAAATCTCTCCCCAACAGCCGCACCACCTCTAGCCACCAGCGGTTGAACGTTTCCATTAGGCGGGAAGTTGTCCTCCGCTGCCTTGCTTCATCTGATTGCTCCTTTTTCTTCTTATCTCGGCATTGATCATCGTAGTGGCCCAATTTTTTGCAGAAAGAGCATATGTCTTCGTACGTTGCTTTCTGTTTGAACCAGAAGAAAACGTCCTTGCCCGGCTGCCGCCTTTCAACCTGAATTTCCTCCACTCTGGAACTTCTTTTTGCAATTTCTACAAGAACCCTAGCATAGCTTCCCACAGTTCCATTTAAGGTCCTGTGATCAACCTCCACTGGGCGTCCTGATGCCTTTGCCATAGAAAGAAGGATCTTCTCGTGCCAGTATTCCATAAGTAATTCAGGGTATCGAATCCAGACCAGTTTGGTCTGAATATGATCTTCGTGTATGATGAATTCCGGGCACCACCGCTGGAATCTAATGACTTTGCCTTTGACCCTGACCAGCCCACGCTTCCACATCGAGGCCATATCTCCTTCCATCTCAAATCTGAAAAGGATGAATCCTTTTCCTAAGGGGGCTAGACTGACCTTACCCTTCAGGTTCCAAACATTCATCGCATCATACCTTACATCGTCCATCGAGACAAAACGGAAATTCACCCTCCCACTCAGAGCATAAGAGAAGGTTTTCAATTTCTCTTCATAAGCTTCCTGCGGTATGATTATCTTCGTAAGGGATTCAGCATGGATTGGATCAGGTAACTCCTCAATGTTAGGCAATGTTCTCTTCGCGACAGTCGCATAGGGCTGTTTCTTCCCTCCTTGCCCATTTAGTGCCGCCTCTGCAGGTTGAGCCTCCTTCTCCGCCAAAGAAGGACCGTCCTAATTATTTTCTGCCTGCAGGGGGGTGGGCCGGAACAGTCTCAGGTAATGATGGAGCCACCGTACCGGTAGCAGGACCCCAAAAATCCGTTATTCTTCTCTGTTTCCCCCTATCCAGTGGTCGATCACCATGGAGGGTGATGCCAACCACCGAGGAATCTCGCACAGCCTCAGAGCTTTTCTCACTTGACCAACTCTGATCGAACAAACTGATGTTGAAGGCTTCATTAATAAAACTAATCATACGCTTAGAGAGTTTCAATAAAGTTGATCTTGTAGAAAATAAAATAAAATAAGAGCCTTATCATAGTGGTCCAATAATTTCAAGTTTTGCAGAGAGTTTCATTAGTCAAACCAACTATGGAATAGTTGTACCCCGTTCTGAATTAGTTAGCTAAGTTTTTGACCTAATCTCTATTGTATATCCCACAATGTTTGGACTTCTATCTATTTATTTTCAACGGATGAGCTAAGGTTTTCTAAAGTTACATAAGTTGAACTCTCAATAAATTAGGGCTCAAATTTGAGTCCCAAGGTGATATGGACAAACATATTGAAAAAATTTAGCCCAATGGAACTGCTATGTGGCTAATATTTGGGTAGTTAAGAGTAGCCTATCTAGGTGGAGACCTGGTGCCACATTATAATTAGTTTATAGTTTTCAATGGAAAAATATTTTTCTTCCTTACTTTCAATATATTTTTCCCGCTTCTCTTATCTCTTTGCTTCTTTCCTTCACAACCCTCTTTCTGTCCAAAGTGATGTGCATGAGCTTGGCCTTATACTAAGTATGGAAAAGCATTACACTTAGCCTACGTACCAAGGTTGCATTACACCACATTTTTTTGAACTAAACTACACATTCATGCACTTTTGGTGAAAATGGATTGGATGTAGTTGTAAAATTTGCTTAAATCAATTGATTGGAAGATTTCTCATTGCTATAGAGGAGTGAATCCAATATTGGATTATCTTGCAAAGGATATGGTGAAAACAGGAGTAACAAGCTCAGTGCATGGCTTTCCAAGTTATGTATTAGAGGAAATCAATTTTGATGCCTTGTCAAGACCTGAGATTTAAATTTTGCAGATAGAGTAGGTGGGCCCTTGCTGATGGCAATACCGAAGGCGGCATCCCTTCTATTGTTAAGTGATAGATTTTTTTTTTCTTCTGTTTTTTTTAAATAAAATATGATATTCTAGAGGGAAAAAAAATGCACTTTTGGTGCAACTGAATAAATCATACTATCCAGTCCATTATAAGAAAAAATTGTATTTAGAAAAAATATTTTATGATATGGACACATGCAATTATAAATTGAATTTGAAATTTGATAATGTGAGTAAACAAATTCGTTGAGATTTTAGAAAACAGAAACCATAAATTTTTTGATACACTTACATTTATGCTATTAAAATTTTTATCTAAGAATTTAGGTATAGAATTTTAGGAATATGATCCACATACAAGTAATATATATAATTCAATTAGCATCTGGTAAAAATATAAAATAGTAACTAATGAAAAGAGAACAATTGAGTTAAATATATATATATATATATATATAATGAAATACATTCCTATTATTTCATCTATGATGATCAAGTACTATCAATCATCCAAATGTAAGTAGTTCACATTAAGAAATCTCTCTTAAACAAAGCCTATATCATTTTCTCATTATCCAGACATTCGTTATACTTTGTTTTTATATTGTGCCTAATTTCCATTTTTATAAACTTTGTTTTGTAGCATTACTATATATCTGCAGCAAGAGAACTATCACGACTATTCGGAGTATGTCAGGCTCCAATTATACAACATTTTTCTGAATCTTGTTTAGGTTCAACCACTATTAGGTGCTTCAATCAAGAAGAGAGGTTTATGGACACAAACCTCAAGTTAGTAGATGGTTATGCTCGGCCAAAATTTCATTTTTCTGGTGCAATGGAGTGGTTATGCTTTCGCATGGATATGTTGGCATCCGTTACATATGCTATCTCTTTATTTTTTCTGATCTCAGTGCCAAAGGGATCACTCAATCCTGGTAAAAAATTGAAATTGAGATCTCATAAAATAATATTTTAGGGAAATCATGATTCCTTGCACACAAGATATAGTGATTTTGAATTTATTTTTGTTTTCTTTTCTCTCTTGAAGGTGTTTTAGGTTTAGCAGTCACATATGGGCTTGGTTTCAGTTTATATGGTGTTGTATGGGATCTTAACCAACTTCAGACTAAAATTATATCTGTTGAGAGAATACTACAGTACACTTGCATCCCTAGTGAACCCTCCCTGCTAGGAGAAGAAAATAGGCCAGGTCATGATTGGCCATCACAAGGGAAAGTTGATATTGTTGATCTACAGGTGATCCTTAATCTAGATTTTGAAGTTCTTATCTGCTAACTTATTTCTTCATTTCATAGAGTAGACACCCTAACGCCTAATGTTTTTCGATAATTCTTTCTGCTCTTATAAAATTCCACTAAGCTATATGGTTTGATTATATAATATGTATGTAGGTCCGATATGCCCCACAACTTCCTTTTGTCTTGCGAGGTATCACATGCACTTTCCCAGGAGGAATGAAGATTGGCATCGTTGGACGAACAGGAAGTGGTAAATCAACTCTCGTACAAGCTCTCTTCCGTGTACTTGAACCTACAATCGGTCAGATTTGGATAGATGGTATCAATATCTCTAAAATTGACCTTCATGAGTTGCGGTCAAGATTGAGCATCATCCCACAGGACCCAACAATGTTTGAGGGGACTCTAAGAAGTAATCTTGACCCACTCGAAGAATACAGTGATAAAGAGATATGGGAGGTGTGCTTTTTTCATTGACAAAGATAGGGGTAGATATATCTTCTTTTTATTGATGATTTGCTTACAAAACAAGCACATACATTTGATTGGTAGGGACATGTATCTCTATGAACTTCTTTCCTGTGGTATCTACTTTATTTGTTATTTTTTATTTTTTATTTTATTTTATTTTATTTTATTTTATTTTTTTTTTTTTTTTTTTAAATAATTCTGTCCTCTAAAATATTGAAGCTATTTCATTAGATGCATTAGATCGTCTATGGACCAAGTTTGGCTTAAGAGATTCTTTTAATTGTGATATGGGAAGTGCAGGTTTTTATTGCACAGTTTTTTATTTCCACTTAGCACCCCTTGCTTGTTCATTTCATCTTTCCCTTTTCCTCATCTTTAATTATCAGTTCGATGTCTTCTTGAAAAATCAAGCAAGGTGGTAAGTTGACATGGACTTTTTTGTTTTCTTAGGCTTTAGATAGAATCCAGCTTGGTGATGAAGTCAGAAAGAAGAAAGGGAAGCTTGAGTCTGCAGGTTGGTTTCTTCTCATATTTACATTATTCCAAAGTTTCCCAGCATCAATTTATCCTTGCATATAAGCATTATAATTCCAATTTTTTTAATGGTATGGCTAACTTCTACTACACAATCCAACCTCCTAGGCCCCGAACACATTTCTATAAAAAAAAGTAGGGGATCAAAAGTTAATGAAAATATGATCTTAAATAGCTAAGTCATTTTCATATGGTGGCCTTTTTTGGGTATATATGTGGCAATTGCAGTGACTGAGAATGGAGAGAATTGGAGCATGGGTCAAAGGCAGCTAGTCTGTTTAGGGCAGGCACTACTCAAGAGGAGTAAAGTGCTAGTACTTGATGAAGCTACATCATCAGTGGATACTGCGACCGACTATCTAATTCAACAAACGCTTAGGATACACTTCTCAGGCTCCACTGTCATCACAATTGCACATAGGATAACATCAATGCTTGATACCGATATGGTCCTCCTTCTCGATAATGGTTAGTTGCTATTAATTAGTGTACCACAATTAAATTTGTTCAATTGAGTTCAGAAATATGTTTTATAAACCTTATTGAGGTGCTTTCCTAATCAAGTTGACATTTTTCTTGTCTTAAGCAGGCCTTGTACTAGAATATGACTCCCCAGCCAAATTGTTAGAGAACCAATCCTCATCATTTGCAAAACTTGTTGAGGAGTATACTCGAAGATGTAGTTCTCAGTTTCTAAGAGGTTAAATAAATGAGTTTTGAATGTCCAAATGTGGGTAGGCTTCATCAAACTTAGGTTCATTACAATTTTGACAAATTTTGTTGGGAGAAGATAGTGGAATAGATATTGAGGCTACTTGTAATCTTTTTCTTTATACATGTCTAACAACTTTGGGAGAAGATTTAGTAGTCCAGTGATATCTTTAGGCTGTAACAAATATCTACCTTGTGGTATATTGGACAAATTTTCCAATACACGAGGGTAAATGCTTGAATTTGGATATAAAATTTTGACATATGGCCAACCCTAGAACATTTTCTCAATATCCATATGGTCAAAATTGCGACATCATCTTTCCATTTGGAAAAAAAATTGTGCTAGTCTAAAGATACACTTTAGAGCCTACCCATCAAAAAGCTTTTGATATAAAGCTCCTAAAGTAGAAAATTTGGCTAGACACTACATTAGACACTTCTTAATTTGTCTACTACCAAAATTTTTTTGAAAAATAATTGTATTATCTTTTCTATGCAAAATTTTTTCTTGCCAAATCTTACTATGATTAATTTTTTTAATTTCCCTACTCTTCAAAATTATCCTTTCCCTACTTCTCAAAAATTCTCCTTCCATGTTCATCAGTCCCGCCTAAAAATTGGTTCCTAAAGTGGATGGATGTTATTCTGACCTAAAATATGTGTGGTTTATGTTCTTCACAAAAAATATATCTTCTTAATTAGATAAAACTTCATCACAACATTCAACTTTTTAGTTGATGTTTTCATTTCAAAAATTTCTATCATCCCAATTTTCGGTAGTTTAGAATGTCAAAGGAATTAAGTGACCTATATAACCTTCTAAAAAGGTAAGGTTTTGGTCACTTTCGTTGAAGATACTTTTCTTTGTCGCCGTTTCTTGTTTTTATTTTGCAATTAAAATTTTGGGTGGGACATACTTGTTAAGTTTGTAGCATTTTGGATTAAGTACATCATGTCACACTCTACCCCAATTATGGCTAAGGTATGCGGCACTGGATTTCCAACCTAGTCAGCCTACCATTACCTAGGATCATGGACATAGTGTAATAGCCAACCAACCACTTGAGAACGTCTATTAAATCAGAGTACACATATAAATAAATCCATAGGAAGCAATCCGTGGTGACCATCTATAGTGATACATAGCATTACAGGCCCATAACTTAAATTCCACAGGTTACACAATTAAATAAATAACAAATAAAATATTTAAAACCATTAATATAAAAGCAATTCCACAATAGCAGGTAGAACTCCATCTTGGGATTGACTTGGTGAGGGAGGTGCCAAGTGTGCCTAACACCTTGCCAAATTTAAATTTGCCCAATCAGAATATTTCTCATTTAAGTAACTTTCCAAATAATGAGTCGCTTAATGAGGGAGGAATTCAAACTTGTTTTAATTCTCCTATTGGGAGTCCAAACGAATTAGGAAAGTGGGGAGATTGCATTGGAGGGGATTCTCAAAATCGGGCAATTAGTGAGGCTGATTCTGTGGAGTCAGTTATGGGTTTAGATGATGGGTTGATGGCCCAAGACCCAGATGCGAGTCCGGGTCGACCCATATTGCCTGTGGAGGATTTGAATCACCAAAGGTCTGTTAAACCCAATGAAGCTGAGATAGTCGCAGAGGCTAGGTACCCATCTCGCTCTACAATGATAGGTGCGGGCACGGGGCATGGTCGAGTGGGGGCTACTGGTGTCCATCGATTAGGCATGGATGCTAGGACTGATCATGTGGTCTCTTCTCTTCCGGTGGTGGATGTCTCTAGAGGGACTGCATCGGTGATGCATGAAGTAGCCATGGTGGATAGGCAAGCTATGACCAGGGAGAGGGAAGGAGGTGGTTTGGCTACGGGAGGAAAGCAAAAGAAGAAGGGGGGAGGTCAGGCAAAAAAGTCTGACAAAAATAAAATTTCAGATTAGTTCTCCATGCGTGTTCTTTATTGGAACATTCGAGGTGCAAAAAAGGCTGCGGCGAGAAGTGCCTTACGAAGAATGATAAAGGAGTCTGCTCTAGAGATTCTCTATTTGGCTTAACCCATGGTTTATGTAAGTAGGTTCCCTGCTTTATTTTTTAGTAAATTGGGGTACAATGTTGATTTTATTCATAATGATAGGCTAGATAAAGTGCCTACCCTATGGATAGTTTGAAAATTTGGAATTAGTTATCCAGTGATTGTTGGTATGTCAGACCAACATATTTCTATGATGTTAGATTGGGCTGGTGTAAAAGTTGGCATGTCTCTAATTCATGCTAGTTCCTTCAAAGTAATGCGGCGTTAGTTGTTGCTGGACTTAGAATCGCAAGTTAATTCGGTGGTGCCTTGGGCTGTTATAGGGGACTTCAATGCCATTCTGATGTCCCATGAAAAGAGAGGCCCAGGGGCTTTTAATTTAAGCTCTGCCACTGAATTCCAGGCAATGGTGGATGTTTGTAGGTTGCTACCTGTTCCTTCGCACAGGAAGAAGTTTACCTGGTCAAATAACCAGCGGAGGGTGTGTGTGGATTTAGTTTTAGACTGTAGTTTTTGTAATGAAAAATGGCTGGATGTTTTTAAGAACATCGGGCAGCGCGTGCTTGTTAGCTCTAGATCAGATCACTCTCCCCTTTTGATCTTGTCTCAGTGCATTCCTAAACCAAAGAATTGCCCATTTTGGTTCCATTATTTTTGGATGGAGCATGAAAATTTTCTGGATGTAGTGGAGGAAGTTTGGAAGGTTAATATGGGGGGCCATCCAATTTTTAGACTTGCTCAGAAGCTGATACGGGTCAAGGAGAGGTTAAAGATTTGGGCCAGGGAATTTTTTCCTAATTTAAATGAAAAGATGGACAAGGCCGTGTTGGCGTTAAAAAATGTTCAAGACATGATTGAGGTGTCAGGGATTTCTGATGATTTTTTCAATAAGGAGGCCGATGCAAAAACAGCCTTAGTCACAGTGACTCATATGCAATAGAAGCTCTGGGCTGAAAAAGCCAAGCTGAGATGGATGAAGGTAGGTGATGGTAGTACCAATTTTTTTCATCTCTCTGTAAAGATGAGAAAAGTTCGTAACCAAATAACAACCTTAAAAAAGAGGATGGTTCATGGGTCTCTAATCAACAGGGTATAGTTGAATACATCTCTAGTTTTTTTCAAAAATTCCATGAAGTCTCTGTGACATCTGATCATCAGGATCTGTTGGAGTGTATCCCTAGGGTGCTTGTGGAAGAGGATGTAAATTATTTGGAATTAATTTCAAGTAGGGCTGAAATCAAAACTACTATTTGGGATTTAGATGCTGACAGTTCTCCGGGGTTGGATGGATTCCTAGGGAAATTTTTTAGAAGATGTTAGGAGGTTGTGGAGGACGATTTTTGTCAAGCGGTTTGATCCTTTTTTGTGGATGGTAAGCTGCCAAAAGGAATAAATAACTGCTTCATATCCTTGATTCCAAAGGTGGAGGGTGCCTCTTATTTGGACAAATATTGTCCCATATGTATGGGGAATTTTTTTTGTAAGGTTATTTCTATGATAATGTTGTCTAGACTAATTTGATTGCTGCCTAGATTGATTTCAAAAGAACAGGGGTCTTTTCAGAAGGGGAAAATAATTTCTACAAATATCAGTCTGGCATCTAAACTAGAAAATCTGATGCACTCCACAGTGAGAGGTGGTGGTATGGGATTGAAACTCGATGTGAAGAAGGCCTATGATTCCCTATCATGGGAATTTTTATTTGCGACCCTGGCAAAATTTGGGTTCTCTTCTAAATGGATCTCTTGGATTCACCATCTGCTGATGTCTTCTAGGGATCTGTTTTAGTCAATGGTGGTCCAGTGGGATTCTTTGAAGTGGGAAGAGGCCTGCGTCAGCGAGATCCAATTTCTCCCCTTTCGTTCATTTTGGCCGAGGAGGTATTATGCAGAGGGCTGAGGTCTATGATTTGCGAGGGGAGACTGAAGTCTCTTCTTGGTCCTAGAGGTGTGTTGATTCCTTCTCATTTACATTTTGCAGATGATATCTTCATTTTCATGAACGCATCTGCAAAATATGTCAAGAATTTGCACTCTTTTTTGGCTAAATATTAGGCTTTTTTTGGTCAAAAAATCATCCTAGAAAAGAGTAGTCTATTCTTTGGAAAGGTTGCTCCCTATGGGAAGCAATTTATAAGTGACTTCCTGGGTATCCATTCTACCAAATTGCCTACAAAATATTTAGGGGTGGACCTTTTCAAAGGAAGAGTGAAAAAAGAATATTTTTTTCCTCTGCTGGACAAAATTAAGAGTAGACCGGCTGGTTGGAAGGGTAGACTGCTATCTCTGGCAGGGAGGGTGGAGTTGGTAAGGTCTGTCATTTCCAGCGTTCCTATTCACAATTTTAGAATTTACTGGTGGCCTGAGTTTCTGTTAAGGTGGTGGAAAGATGGATGTCCAATTTCATCTGGTCAGGAGATATGGATTTGGGGGAAAAATAGTGGTTAAATGGGTGGATGTTTGTAAACCTAAGAGAGAGGGAGGTTTGGGCATTAGAAGGATGAGAGATGTTAATTTTGCTTGTTTATGCAAGTTGACAAGGCAAATTAAGCATGAAGATTCCACGATGGGTGCTTTCTTTCGGGCTCGTTTTCTTAAGGCCAATGGGTCTCTGAGAAAAGGGCAAATCTCTTCCTCTATTTTGCCAGGTATTAAAAAGGTTTGGGATTTTGTTGCTTCTCAGGAGTAGTGGATGGTGGGTGATGAGTAGCAGGTCAATTTTTGGTCTGATCGGTGGTTGGGGGATATGTCCATTGTGGAAAGGTTGGGCTTGGACTTGGCTTCGGCTGATCCATAGAGAAGCAAAAGTGTCTGATTTTATCATTGGTAGGTGCTGGTCTCTGCCAAGTGTAGAATCGGGCCTACTTGCCAGTATTTTTGAAGAAATTTGCTCTATTTACATCTCTAATGTGCAGGATGTTTGTCATTGGAGACCTACCTCCTCGGGGATGTTTTCCATAAAATCTGCTTAGAAAAAAATCAGAGTTTAGTCTCCTAAAGTTGGATGGAGTTCGTTGGTATGGCAATCAAAGATTCAGCCTCACCAGGCTATTTTTGGTTGGAGGTTAATTCATAACAAAATCCCAACTGATGATAATGTAAAGAATCGTGGAGTGTCCTTGCCCTCCAGATGTAGTTTATGAGACCATGAAGAGGAATCTTGTGACCATCTATTTTATGAATGTATTTTTGCGAGAAAAATGTGGCAGAAATTTTTTGATTGCTTTGGTATGATGGGGAATGGTTTTTTAGGGATGGAAAATCTCATTGCATGGTGGAAGAATAAAGGAAGGTCGCTCTCTTGTCAGGGTGTTTGAAAAAAAGGTTTTTGTGCTGATTCCTTATTACATCTGGTTGGAGAGGAATGCTAGAAGATATAAGGGTGTTTCTAGATCAGTGAAGCGCTGCTTTTCTATGCTCAAAGGTGAAGTAGGTTCTCAGACTCTAGTTCATTATGGTTCCCCACTTTCTATTTCAAATCTGATGAGTGCCAGGAGGCTTGGTTTTTCTAGGGTGCAGCGCATCCATAGAGATTTTTTTGAAATTTTCTGGTGTGTCATCCCCCAAGAGGGTGGTGGAAATTAAACACAGATGGGTGCTCTCTTGGGAACCCTAGTAGTTCTGGTGTAGGTGGAGTCTTTCGTAATGAGATGGTGGAGGTTATGGCCAATTTCAGGGATTTCCTTGGTATTCATACCAAATTTGAAGTGGAATTCTTGGCTGTAATTTCAGGGATTGAGCATGCTAAAAATCTGGGTGTGCAAAAGTTGTGGATCGAATGTGATTCAGTCACAGTGGTCACCTTGATGCTGAAAAACAGGTTCCCTTGGCTAGTTCGTTAGAGGTGGTTAGCCTGTATGAGCTTTTTGGATCGTGTGGAGTGGAAAATCAACCATTGTTTTCATGAAGCAAATTCAATAGCTTATTTTCTATAAAATCTGTGGCATTATCTCAGTCCTCGGTCCCAGTGACAGTATAGTTGGCTTTGGTCAAGATGGACCTGGATATGGATGCCTTGGGGTCATCCCAGATTTAGGATGACTTGATAGTGTTTCTTTTGTATTTTTTGATTTTTCCTTGTGGGTTCTGAGCTTTAGGACTCCTTTCTTTGCTGATGACAATGCCGAAGGTGATGTAGGAGTTCTTTCTCGGTCTCCCAGTTGTCTGTTTGGGGTCTCGTCTTGATTCCCTTTAGTTTGTATATTATTTCTTTTTTTTTTTCTTTTTTAATACAAATGATTTCTAATGAAAAAGGAAAAAGGTAGAACTCCATCCCGCTATCATGTGTCCCATTGGCACAACCTCACAATTGTACTGATTCTCTGTTCATTTCAACACTGGTTCCATCATCTAAAAACATTTATCAGCGAGGGGTGAGCTTTACAAGTTAGTGAGGGGTGAGCAGACAAGCACACACAACATCATGGAACCAATACACTCTCTAAGTAAAATCATAGATGCACAAACACATGATCCATTTTATTTACAATTATCATTCTAATTACTAAGTCTCAATGTTTATGGGTATAAGTGCTATAAGCAACATAGGTGGCATCCCCTTCCCAGTACGTCGGGCCTCAGAGATACAAGCTAGCTTCAAGCAAGAGTCAGCTAGTCCCGGAAAGAACCTTGGTCCCCCAACTAACCCTTAAATAGTAACCCTTGACAAACATGGTCCTAGAATTCCACACCGTCATTGGTCTCCCATGCTATCCCATAGTCATGCGTACAGTACGTCGTACTATGTTGTGCCCTCTCAGGGTATAGTATGTCGTATTCGAGTGTTGTAGTCCTCCACGACCTACCACCGAGTGGGATTAGTCAATACCTTACCCCTATTGGCAAGGGATTATAGCATTAGGATATGATCCTAACCATATGCATCTACATGCATTCATAGCATCCAAACACACATTTGTGGTCACAATTGTAACACTGACCTCTAAGACCACGGTACTAGAAAGAACCTCGGCCACGCCGTACCTCAGAACGCCAACATTACAACCATCACCACCCAGCTATCATATTATACATCCACAAAATCTCAATCACATCACATCACAATTGATGAAATTGTGCAACGTGTGAAATATTTATTTTTATATAAAATAAATCCATAACACAGTATTCATCACATTCCACATGAGTATGCATAATTGAAAATATTAAAACACTCCGTAAAACAAATCAAGCACCCACTCACCTGATTTCTCAAATCCGGTGTTCTTTCATTGAATTCCCGACCTAACGTATCCTCACCGGGTATTTTCAAGTTCCTAAATAACAAATTTACATGAAAATTAATTTTATTTTTAATAATCATTATTAATTTCACTTTTCCATAATTCAGCTGAATTCCTGTATTGAAATCCACACTCAGCTGATAAGAAGCACATTGACCTCAAGTCAGTATTCCCCTCCAATTGACCAAGCTAGTATTCCTATCTAGCTCCCGATGTCTATGCAGGTTACCTACCCAACCTACATAGCCAATAATCCTAATTTGGGCTATTACCATCTATCCTATAGATATCCAGTTACCAATTGCCTATTTGGAGTTGTTTATACCTTGTATGACTGTGAAATACTTTTGGGTGAAATTCCCAGAGATAGCCGGGCCCACATTGGTATTTCACCATTCAACTTTGTTTTTCTGTCATTTTGTCCCTACTTGAGTCATAAACCATACCCTTCTATCATACTATCATTTTTTGGGCAATTTGGGTCTCATACCCATAGTTTATCGGGCATTTGGGGCCAATGTAGACCTAACAACACTATTCTGTTGGGGCAAAATTGGTTGGCTGGTTTCCTTGGCAGAATCGGCCATTTTTATCCCATCACTCTGCCTTCTCTTCGGCAAAGTTGTGCAGTGCTATTCCTGTACCTGAATCTCATCTCATACATTTTATTTTATTTATTTATACCCTATGAACCAATTCCCAACTTCAATTTGGGTCTTTGTGATACTTTAATGGGTCAATTGGGTCTCAGTTTACCCAATTTGCTCGCTGGGTGTACTAGCTAAATTTTCTGCCTGTTGCTAGGAAAAATTGAGATCACATGGGGGCAATCACACCACCAACTACTATCAATTTAGTCTAATTAGGAAAAGTCCTATGGTTTAGGAATTCAAGGACAACCTTGTAGTCAATTGGGTCTCAATTGGGGTCCATAAATTGGGCCTTTTGCTGTGGGAGGCTATACTGGGTTCCCACAAGCAAACTCCCTCATCCAATTTTACAAATTGACCTACCCTACCTTTTTCCAATTCCTACCCTAGCTCAATTCACTGAATTGGTTAGGGTAATTACCTTCCAAGAATTCCTATGGTGTGCAGGCATATCCAATAGCAGCTGTCCAGCTTCAGATTCCATTCCCAGCTGTGGCAGCACTCTTTGGCAGCATCCTTCCACTATTGGAAGCAGGTGAGATGGGCAGAACAGCAGCAATAGTAGCAGCAGAGAGGACAACAACAGTAGGGAGAGCAACACTGCCTCTCTCCCTTTCCTTCTTCTTCCCTCTTCCTTCCTTCCTTTTCTTCCTTTTCTTCTTCCTTTCTTCTTTCTTTTATCTTCTTTGTTGACCCTTGCCCCCTTTTATAAACTCAACAGTCCCCAGGGTCTGCTTGGCAAAGCACTTTAAGAAAAACCCATTTTTTATAAGTATTTAAAATTAAATAACTCACCATAGGGAAATGGGTTTGACATGAAATTTAATGCATTAAAACCCTTTAACATGCCCCTACACATGGTAGAAATGGGTGGAATTACCCTACAAAGTGGTGGGTCCACAGTTGAAATACTTAACGTCTAGACATTCTGCCAATGAAACCGGCTTGTCCGGTTTGTCAGCTGACAACCCATCGGTTTCCTTCATTTTGGTTCCCCAATTGTCCAAACCTCTGATTAGGGTTATCCCCTATATGTGGGACCTTCCCCATACCCTTAGGCCACTTTACCCTTCTTACTTGGCCCTTTATTTTGCCTGTTTCTCCCCTCCACAGCTATATGGCTGTCTGCATAGGGTCCATAGTCTACAGTTCAGCATTCCCCTTCGCAGTCAAGTTCCACCTTTGGGATTGAGTTGCTTCAAATTTTAGGGTGTTACAATTTCTCCACTCCATACAAAATTTTATCCTTGAAATTTGTAGGGTTGTTCATCAGTGAGGATTACTTCGGTTTTCTTTAATACCACTCTTATTCCCTAAGTTGTGACATCGAATTTTACTTTCATTATCATTAATTTGGTCATATGTCTTGGTAGAATTGGCCAAATCCCGTATCATGCATTAACTTATCCATTGACCATATTGATATCCTTGGTTCCTCGAGAACTACAAAATTAGCATACCACACTACTCCTTATCTTCATATGAAATCCTGTGATATCTTAACACATACAAATATTATATTTTATCTCGCCATGTAGCTTCATTAAGTGCTTAGATCCGATCTCAGTAAAAATTCAGAGTCCTATAAGGTCCACACTAGCTTCATATTAGTTATTCCACAGCTTACTCTCTGTGTTTTAGGAGAATTACACCAATGGATTCCATTCCCTTATCATTTCCACAAATTAAATTAAGATTCCATCGATATCCCAAAATAATATTCTATCAATGTCCTCGTGTCCACAGCTCATCAAATTTTCCATATCATCTTTATGATTTCAGATATTTCTCCATATATTATATTTATATAATTCGACCATTTAATCCAAATTCTCTGTGGCTCATAAGGTTGTCTTCCATTCTTATCTTACACATTATTTTTCCTAGTCCTTAATCATTCAAGCAACTGGATCTTTGGTACCCTTTCTGGGATTCGGTATCATTTTCTCTATTTCATCTTAGTTCATATGTACGCACTTGATACCATTCTTGTACCATGGATGCCTATACTTATTCCTACTCAGGTTAGATCTCAATATATGCTACCCTGAGTTTCTACCTTCCTTCCCGTTTCATCATAAGTATCATTGAATCCTCAATTTACATTAATTATTTGAAAATTTACATCCACCTCCGCTTTTGGCCTTATGACATCCATCCCACTCGCGTTTCGTTTATTACAAATAAACCCAGTTCAGTTAACACCGTGAGTGAGGTGTTAGTTTTTTAAACTGAAAATACAATTTTACCCTTATGATATCTTTACCTAAAACATTCTAAGTCAATGACCAATTTACTCTTTGAACATCATCAACCCTAAAATCCCAAACGTGTCTTGACCCCTGATTGTTGCTGTCTCCTTCAACTTCGTCGTCTCGGCGGCCGGCGGTTGGCGGCCGATGAGTTTAGGGAGGCCGGGGAGTTTAGAGAGAGAGCAAGGATTCTTCTCGGTGCTTAAGGCGGAGGTGGTGAGAGGGTTGTGGCAGGCGAGGTCCTGCGTGAAGAGGGTGTTTTCCCCTTTTTCATTTTATCTAAAATTTTTAATCTTCTCAATGTATCGAGCTTACGTTGTCTGGAGGCCTTCCTCCCTCCCTCCTTCCTCCCTCCTCCCTCAGTCCCTCACCTCCCTGGCTAGCTACCTTCCTTCCTTCCTCCCTTCCTTTATGTACACAACGTCACAGTTTCCTTCTCTCAACAAATGCCTTTAGAAAGCCGCCTCTTCATCTTTAATTGGTTCAATTCAAGTAACAGAAGCCCTTACTTTCGGATTCTCCTTGTTTGTAACTTAATACTGGAATTGATTGGGATTTCTTTTTCTGTAATTATGATATCTAATTCTGTGGTTTTTTATTGATTAATATCATAGTGGAATGGAACTCTTCTATAATGCGAAGGCCATCGGCTACGAGGCCATCACGATAAATATCTGCTCGCGGATGAGGATGAGGAATCTGTGTGTCAAGAACGGAACGGCTCGTCACAGAATGCTAGGTGGATCGTTGAGTTCCTCTAAGACCCAAACTTGATCCGTCTCAAGAGCTGCTACGAAAAATACCTCACCGCCTCCGACGTTCCCTTCCTTCTCGGGATGACTAGTCACAAGGTCCTTTAGACATTGCCTAGCAGATTGGATTCCTCAGTGGAGTTGAAGGAAAGTATCCATGGAAGCGATTCGGATCGTCCTACCGGTAGGGTCGACCATTCGACAAATAATCAATAACAGGGTTTTGATCGTTACCTGAAACTCCACAAGTGCAGAGCTTCCACGTGATCTTATCCCTTTCGCAATGAGTCCTTCCCACACGTACAACTTTACGTTCCCTTAATCACCATACTCGACCACTCCAAAAGGAAGAGAAAGATGGGAGAGGCATTTTCTAGAGGAGGGTGAGAACCGTGAGAACTCTCATATCACCTTATTTTGGTTTAGTCAATCTAATATATTCTT
Organism: Macadamia integrifolia; assembly: GCF_013358625.1. Lineage (NCBI taxonomy): Eukaryota > Viridiplantae > Streptophyta > Magnoliopsida > Proteales > Proteaceae > Macadamia > Macadamia integrifolia. Next base: position 137,524 of record NW_024870453.1, on the reverse strand, counting down.
AATCAATTAGAATCCCCTAATAGTTAGTGTTTTAGTAACATCTAACTAAGTAATGGGTTTTCTATTTAGAGCCAACAACTAAACCAAAACCAATCTTATCATATAAGATAAAATCAAAATTATTAAGAAAATAAATAATATAAAATTCTTTTCCTACCAATAGGAAAATAAATAATATAAAATTCTTTTTCCTAACAATCTCCTCCATCTTAATATGAGATCTCATCTCTTGTGAAGATTCAAAATCTTAGATCACAAAAAGAATTCATGACCATTAAAATGTTGTACATGTAGATTGAACTTATAGGAAAGGGGTAGGATCCCATTAGGATTCCACCTAGCATCTTATGTATCTTAACAATACTGTATTCATAATACAGGGTTAATCAACACATGTGATGCCAAGTAGATGTAACAATCATTACGCAATTTAAGTAGATTATTACGCATCAGTCCTTCCACAATACAATATCACATTATAGACTATAGGACATGTGTATACTATCATATCCCCAATCTATAGAAATTTTTTCAGAGATTTTGTAATTCTGATTGGACCAAAGAAAATATTTTTCAAAATTTTTTACGAAAATAAATATTAATAAATAATATTAATTTTAAAAAACTTTGTAAACTATTTAGAAAAATACCACCAGTACCAAGTTTATGTCCAATCAAGTACAGTCATTCTCTCTTATTGATATTCTTCCAATAAGGACAGTGGATTCCTTATTAGAAATTTCTTTCGAATACGATCAAACAATATAAATCCAGTACACCGATATATAGTCAAGGTGACATCAACCATTGGTGCACCAAAATTCACAATGTGTGATCGTATCGATAAGAACTCATCAGGTCAAAGGATTAATCGTACACTACTCATGAGAATTTCGTTTCAAATCAACAGACAGTAACACACACTTAAAATTTTCTAGTATGATGTAGTTCAATGTACACACTGTATGTACACTTGAACCTGTACCCTGGAATCTCCATTCCTAGGTACCCACAATACGACGACCATTTACACAGGATGTCCAGTCCCATCCCTAGTCGTGAACAATTTTAGGTTAAAACCTAAGGACTTACCAAGGTCCGTTATTAAATCATACAAATTAATTTATATAATTTTCATATAATTATAGATTGATGATGGAACATTTCCAAAAAACTCCCACTTGTACGTCAAACCCATCAAATTTTTTTACATATTCTCAACATATTCACATCCTACATCAATCCCTTAGTAAAGAGATTTGAAAGAACTATTCCTCTGAGCTAATTTCATCAGCTGCCTGGATTAATCTTTCTATAGGATGCAACTTGAATTCTTTATTCAAGTGTAAAATATTCTCATTATCACATATCTGGACAATAAGTAGTTTACAAGCTTATAAATAGTCTCTTGTTTAGTTAATAACTTTTATCATCCAAACAACTTGGCTAATTGTCAAACATTCCACTACTATAGTGAAATCCAAGATAAATTACTCTTTTGAATTATTCCAAAATATAACACCATCACTTAAATGCAAAATCCTAAATATTATGGATTATCTGTCACACTTGTCAAATTTTTAAATAATCAAATATTACGTAAATTGACATGTAGTAACATTATGAACTTAGGTCAACTTCTCAGTAATTCTCCATTACTAAAGTTTGACAATAATCCAACTATTTTATCCAAAAAAAATATTTGTATTTTCATTAACCATTTGGTCCATTCAAAAATTGTTCCAAGCAAACAATTTGTTATTTGATCAAATGTGAATATTTTAGATAATAGAAACTTTCAAGAGATCGATAAGATCTCAATGGTATGCACTCTTCTCCTATTAACATTTGAATCTGTGACTATCACAGTGTGTATCTGTCAACAATGAAACCCTGGGGGTATATCATTCGACAACAATCATACTTTGAATTTTTCTACTTTGAATTTTTTCTTTCTTTCAACCTTTTCTTTCATCATTATATAGATCCTCTTGCATCCAATGGGCATACGCCTTATAGTGGATCTATAAAAATCCTAACTTAGTAAGATGAAAAGATATTATTTCAAAGCTCAATTTTCTATTATCTTTTGTGTCTACATCTTATACAGCCTTAACAAAAGTGTATTTGATTCTAAAGAATTACACATATTTGTAGAACTTTTTTACATAGCCATTCTCCTTTATATAGAAGGTATAGTTAATAGGATGTAAAATTATCCTCCTACGATATTGAGACATTTAAGGATATTATACAAAACATGTGAGTTACAAATGTTGATTTAGTTAGTACACATAGAACTATTCTATGCTCCTAAAAATATATCACAGTGTAATATAATTCTCTTAAAGAAAAATCAGCCAAATAAGATTATCAAATCATATGCTATTTATTGTTGTATTTCATCTCATCTCTCTACCGTCTTTGCATTTAAGCTAAACGATCTCTATACCTTAAGAAATTATAGAATAAGCTTTCGCACATTCTATTATTTAAAAGGTTCCTTAGGTACCAATTTAGATGGATACTTATTCAAAATGAATACTATTATTTTAAAAGTACAATGCTAATAAAACAGCTGTCAAACATTGTTTTACAATGCCCAATTCAATCTTTTTATTACATCATACAATATGATGTATCTAGGTATCTCAATTAGAGATCTTATACTGTTTAAGATAATCCAAAGAATATATGATAAATGTTCTCACTTGATCTAATCAAGAGTTAACACTCATACCTTTATCAAGTAGAGTATTTACTGGATGATCTACATTAGTATAAATTAACTTCAAAACACAAATAGCTCTATAGTTTTTTTTAGAAAAAGACTTGGTCATATGTCCTCATAAATAGGACTTATAAGTTGACATAGGATTTTCCTTTAGACATTCTAGAGACTTATCCCTCTCAACTTATAAATTCTACTAACTCTATACAACCTTATAACAAACGTGAAAAGTGTGAAATTAACTAGAGCACACAATTTTTTTTTTTTCATTACCATATAATGGTAATTGCTCTAGTCCCAGCTAAAAGATGATTTTTAGTTTTCATAAAATATTCTTGTCATATTTAAACTATATAGTTTGTAGACATGCATGAGGAACCGAAGTCCATACATATCATGCGGCTGTCGGTCATACCAACACAATATATTCAAACAAGACAAGTGTTTTATAAAAAATTTTATCCAGCTACTTTCATAATGTGATTAGGTAAAGCTAATAATTCTTTGTATCATTCTTTCCCATATTACTTGACACATGGGTCTCACCGACGTATTCTTTCTTCTTATTTTAACCAGTAGGTATTGAACATTCTTTTCCATATTACTTGACATATGGGTCACACCCACCCATTCTTTCTTCTTATTTTAACCATTAGGTATTGAATATGAAAAGAAAACTATAAATGCCATTACTATTGCCCTGACTTTTCATAAGCAAATGTTTTCACCAGTTATATTAGATGTAGTCGGTGACATGGTTAAGACATTAAAATAAGCATCTATGATTAACTTAAGGAATTTCAATCTCATAAAGTGACCTATCATTATTATGATATAGTCAAGAATTGGAGAACTTTAAGACATCTTGGGTAATATGATAGACCTTAGTTGATGATCAATGAGCATTCTTAGTTTACTCATCAAACATCTTCTTAGCATCTTCATCATGTCTATAACCCTTGACAATTATAAAGAATATCATAGGGTCAACTAGGGAAAGAGTATTATCTCTCAGGATAAACCAATTTAATCAAATATAAGCATAAGTAAATATTTTTGTCTATTCCAAACAATTAGATCAGATAAAAGGATTAACATCATAATAATTAGTGGGTAAGTGATGGTAAAATGGGCAATGATGTATAATTAATTTATAGATACATACCATTGAATACAAGTAGGCAAAACTCAATCAATGGTTTTTTATAACTTAAGCTTTCCTCAAAGCTTTGGGATGTGAATTGGAATAATTCAACCCTTACATGCACAACTTAGCCTTTCAGAGTTCATTGTACACATGCTGATTAATTGGACTAATTCTATCCATCATAATGACTTCCAATAACTTTGACCACCTGAGTACCATGTCCATTCCTATTCGGTGACATATCCTCAGGTCAAGTGTATATCCATTATCTCAGAGTGAATTATGGCATCGTGAGCTAGTGTCTACTATCGTAATACACCTCTTACTAATCATGTCCTCTACTTATTATAGAGGAGATGAGTGTAGACCGTTCATTGAACAATCACAAGCATTATCCTATCGACATTTGCTAGAATTAACCTATGAAATCTCGACCCTCACCAATCACGGGAGGTCATGCGAATCCCACCAATTAGAGTTTCTCATATCACATTTGCTTTATAGTGAGAGGAACAGGAACGCATATACATAGATAATCATATATACATACATTCAATGCATTGTTATATATTGCATTATATGTATTTACACTAACTTCACAACACATGTAATAAACACAGGCATTTAAGTTAAACAATTAAAATAAACATCACATGTAAATTATTAACTATAGTGGTTATGGGATGGCATCCAGAGTCAAATTAATTTTACATCTCATGCAATTCAGCTTGATTCCAAGATGGGTGGGAGTAACATAGCCTCATTAGCTACTCCAACTCAACCTAAGTTAAGTGATAATGTAAATGCAGGTTACATAAAAATAACTATTACATTGAAAATAATAAAATAAAAACATTTTATCTTGATCTCGGTCACTTCCTTCAAGCGATCAACACCTCCGATCAACTCTTGATCAACTTCTTTGATCGTCTTACAATCATCGTCATCGATTTTCTCTCGATCATCACATGATAAAATAAAATCTTAATTCTATTTTATATTTTCTTTATTAAAGAAATCTTGGAAAATCAACCCACCAATTGGGCTACCCAAGGGGAATACGTCAATTTATAAAAAAGAACGGAGGAGAGAGAGAGTAAATAGATAATAGGAGACGAATTTTAAAAACACATATATACATGTCATCCACATAAAAATCCATCAATATGGTTCATTTTAAATCTCATAACCACTAACGAATGCATGCATTTGATCATTTCATTTCATTTATGTGAAAATAAAAAATTTATAAAACCACATTTTAAATTGTCAACTTTTGACAGTTCTATCACTTATGTTCATAAAATTATTATACTCCCAAAACAAAACATTAAATCATATTTAATTATATGGGTTTATGGGTCCATGTGTCCACTAGGGTTTTAAGAAAATCAAAGAATATATAAATGTACAAATTAACTTAATAAGTACTATTTTTTGAATACAGTACTTAGCACTTTAAGTTATAGGTCCATTTTGAGTTCTATGTACAATGTAATATTTTCAGTCCATGGAACAATCTACTTCACCATGCACACTTTATCTCACTAATATTTAGTAAAATAGACTATTACATCTTATGTAACAAAACATGCAAGTTCTTTAAAATGTCCAAATTTTAACTTTCACTTAATACCATATTATGTAGGTCCCACCTAGTCAAACTAAGGTACAAAATAAAAAAAATTAATTATTTCCATAGCTTGGTACTAGTATTGGACTCTCCATTGAGCTCATCAATTTTGTACACATTAATATCTCTTATATTGATAATTTCATAAATTATTAACTATTAGAGATATTGATCCTATAGAAAATATTAATTATTCGAAGCCAATAAAAAGATTATTATTTTAATTATTTAAAAACATAAAATTGGACCCAAAACCTTTTGCAAAGCTAACACTATATTTATAGTCTGATAGGATTTACTTTAAAAACTAATAATTTCCATAAGCTTACTGCCCATACTTTGACTTTCCAATGGATTGACCATATAGGTATACATAAAGGCACCTCAAATTTATAATTTCTCAAATTGTTAATTATATAGGCCTTATGAAAAATATTAATTATTAGAAGTAAAAAATACTCAACTATTGGGTTATGATAAGGTGGGCCAGCAAATGGGTTCAACTTAAAACACTTTTTAAGTCAATGTTGTATGTACAGACACGTGGATTTTAAGTAAAACATTTTAAACTAAAACCAGATAGTTATGCAAGTTTCCAGATAAAACTTATTTTATTTTGAAGAACAATATCTATATAGAGAATATTGGTTTATTGATAAGAGCCCACAATTTAAGAACAACCCAAATGAGGAATTTAAGCCAATTCAAACTCTTTAATTTAAAAAACTTGGGTTTCACAAACCAATAACGACGCACAAGGACCCTTTTTAAAAAGTTTTAATAAGCCCAAAATCATAAAAGCCCATTTAAAATAAAGGGCTAAATAGTTAAGAGCCCACATATATATATATATATATATATTTTTAAAAAATTCACTATTCGATGTCACTATTCATATGAACAGTCCATACTGTTCACGTTAATAGTGCCATACTGTTCAAACTTTTTTTTTTTTTAAATAACTGATCAAATGCAATGATTTGAAAAATAATATATATATATATATATATATATTATGGAAGAACATAGATCTGTAAGTGTTTTTTTTTTCTTATATCAATTTCATGGTGAACAGTGTTAACTGTTCTATGATTATTAATTTTTTTTTTAATAAAATTTTAAGATCAAATGCTATATGCATTATGAAATAAATTGAAGATCCCCCTTCGGCAGGGAGGCTTTGATACTACTAAAGGAAAGTATCCACGGAAGTGATTCAGATCGTCCTACCGGTAGGGTTGATCATTCAACAAATAATCGATAACAGGGTTTTGATTGTTACTTGAAAGTCCACAAGTGCAGAGCCTCCACGCGATCTTGGCCTTGTCGCAGTGAGTCCTTCTCACAAGTACAACTTTGCGTTCCCTTTGATCCAAGTTCCTCCACAGCAGTCAGGGTTTTCATAAAACCCTAATCATCATACTCGATCACTCCAAAAGGAAGAGAGAGATGGGAGAGGCGTTTTCTAGAAAAGGGTGAGAACCATGAGAACTGTTCTCTCGTATCACTTTGTTTTGGTTTAGTCAATTTAATATATTCTTGGTCAATCAGAATCCCCTATTAGTTAGTGTTTTAGTAACATCCAACTACGTAATGAGTTAGAGCTAACAACTAACCAAAACCAATCTTATCATATAAGATAAGATCAAAATTATTAAGAAAATAAATAATATAAAATTCTTTTCCTACCAATAGAAAAATAAATAATATAAAATTCTTTTTCCTAACAGGAGCACCTTAGGGAAGGCTTCCAGGTAAGGCTTAAGACATGCCACAACAACTTCTTGCATGCAAATGGAGGTCTCCCTCCCTGGAGAAACTCCATCACCCACGATACCCCTCATATAAGTGCCACTAAGGATTGGATCCTTTGGGACGTCGATATTGTTGAGATTAGAATCGATTTGCCAATTCGTCCATCCCCACCAGTGATAAACCGAAAGGGAAGGAGACTCCCAGTTGATTCTCCAACTCCTCCATCCTCAGTGCTTAACCTAAACTGAGGGTGACCCCCAGTCGATGCTCTTCTCCATCCCCAGTGGTTAACCAAAATCAACATTATGGACCTCGCCGGCAACAACCATCTCACCAGCTCCGCCTTCAGTGCCAAGAAGAATCCTTGCTTTCTCTCCAAACTGGCGGGCTGCTAACCTCAGTGAACAGAGACGACCAAGTTGAAGGGGGCAGCAACAACCAAGGTTCAAGACAAGTTTGGGATTTTAGGGTTGAAGATGTTTAAAGGGTAAAATGGTCATTGATTTAAGATGTTTTAGGTAAAGATATCATTAGGGTAAAATCATCTTTTCAATTTTAAAAACTAACACCTCACTCACAGTGTTAATTGGACTGAGTTTATTTGTAATAAATGACACGCGAAGGGGGTGGATGTAATAAGGGCAAACACAAGGGGTGGTGGATGTAAATTTCCCTTAATTATTTAACATCCACTTCAATTAATTACTTGTCTTTACTGATCTCATCCGTTAAACTCTCAATTAACCCATGAAAACTTACATTGATCTCAAACATTTATTTCATATTGATCTGAAAATCTTACGTTCAGTTTATCATTTTTCATATTTCATTTATGGTTCCTGTCCTCGTCTCCAGCATAATTGTCTCTACACTTATTCTGTATGATATGCCTTATTTCAAATTAGTTCCCTTCAAATCCACGATCAAATTCTCTTCTTGTCATTACTATTTGTCGCTTACCATTTAAAATTTCATTACAGACACACACACGCATAAATATATATATATATATATATATATCCTTCTCTTTTATTTAGAAAATATGAGCTTCTATCTACCTTCACAAGCATCTCCATATTACTCCTTTATGCATTTCACCATTTACTTTCTCTTTGGTATTTAATCCATCAATTAAAGAAATTTTCGATAATTCCTTAGTCTCATCTTCTTGAAGTTTTACTTGGTATACTGAACTCACACTGGACTTTCCTGCGTTCACTCTCACTACCACATACAACTACTATTTTTCACATGTTTCGACCTTCATAAGCTAATTCAAAATTTCTGTTAAAAGTTATTCCATTATTTTTTTCTCATAAAATTCCATTCTCACCTGGACTTAATCGTACACATTCCTCCCATTTTTTTTCCCAGGTTTCTTAGCGTTTACTTTTCCATACATGTATAAACTCACAAATTTAAGGTGCCATTATAGTGCTTAAACCTCGCACTTTATACCTTAAAAATCCAAGACTCACTGAGAAAATTTTGGCCAAACCGGCAGGTCCAAACCGGTGGGTAGGAGCCACGATGGCCTGCCGGTTCGCCATTCTCTGTACTGTTTAAAACAGTACCCGAGAGCGATTTTATTCACTCTCAAAATCTAATTTCAGCCTCTTCTTGCACCGGTCTACCACCAAGCTCCAACCTAACCTTCTCCCGGCTATTTCCTTGCATTTCCTTCGCTCTACATCACTTCAGGTAAGTTCATTTTCTGTTATTTCTCTGTTTTAGGTTAATTTGCCATTTCAGAGAGAAATTTTAATCCAGGTTGTATTCTTTGTTGGATTTATGGGCTAAATTAATTATTCGGGTTGATTAAATGGGTGAGAGTCAAATTGCATGAACCGGTTCGGTCCACTCTCAAGCTTAGGGATATGCTGGCTCAACCCATTGTGGTTTAGGGTTTTGAGTGCAGGACAGTATTATAAATACTAGGTTTTTGGTCCCTACAACCATTATTCACTCTTCCCCACTTTACCACTAAAGTGAGAGAACCAAGGAGGTTTAAGGGGCTGTAGAAGATCCATAGCCAAGCCAAGAGAGCGAAAGTGGGAGTGACCAACATCAATCATCTTCAACATACTTGGTGAAAGGTACAAATCGATCATCTATAATTTTATTAGATTCGTGTTCTTGTTTTTCCTGTGTGGTTTCCTCCATAGGGTTTCAATCTCAAACCCATAGGGAGTTCTAACAATTGGTATCAGAGCAGACCACATGGGACAAGAATCGATTGAATTTTTCTTGTACATGAAGATTTTGATTATTACTTAAAACCTGATTTGATTAAAAATCATGAAAATCATAAAAATCGTAATTTTACCATCACTTAAAAATCCTGTATGGAAAAACTTTCTTCACGAAAGTTGTAGATCACGAGAATACGGTCGCGGCGGTATGCCGCAAGTCACCGGAAACATCCGTACGCGCCGGCACGCGCCACCGGAAACCGGCTGCCGGAGGAGAGAGAAAAAAAATTCAAAAAAAAAAAACGGCGGCGAGGCATCGCCGGTTCAACTCGAAAACCCTACCGATTCGAACCGGTGACACAGTGGGTCAACTCATATGTACTATTTGACTCGGTCAAAGGTTGACCGGGTCGTTGACCAATTGACCCGAATTTGACCCGGAATTCATATGGCCGAACCGGTTGGTCTTGATTGATTTAAAAAAAAAAAGACTTGTTTGGTTTTTGTTCATTTTGGGTTTTTATTTAAACTACTTTAAATTTCATTTAAAGGTTCGTTTTAAGGCCAAATTGAAATCTGTTTTTTGCGTTGGATTCCTTGTTTCGGGCCACATTTAATGATCTAATTTTTAATATGACATATTTATTTGAAATTTTATGTTGTATTTGAATCATTGAAACAAAAGGGCGTTTTTATTTAAACTACTTTAAATTTCATTTAAAGGTTCGTTTTAAGGCCAAATTGAAATCTGTTTTTTGCGTTGGATTTCTTGTTTCGGGCCACATTTAATGATCTAATTTTTAATATGACATGTTTATTTGAAATTTTATGTTGTATTTAGTTTCAATCATTGAAACAAAATAGCATAAATCAATGCTTTGAAAAATATATATGTTATTGGTTACCATGAAATTGAGAATTTTTTTTTTTAAATTGAGATATGTTAATATGGAAAAGGGTGTAAGCTTCCGCTCATTCTTAGTTGCAAAGTAATTTTGCTTTAGGAAACCATGAAATGATGAGGTGGAATCCACCAAAGTGGTACATCTTATTATTTCATGATTTTCCACAGGGAAACAATGTAGGTGACATTTGCCCAAAGGTGATGTCACCAAAGTTAAGAAAATGACAGTAACCTAGAGGTTCCTAAGCCCAAAGGTGAGGGGATTTCAAAAGTTATTGTTCTTTTCACAGTAAATATAAATTTACAAGAGGACCAGTGCATTCTTAGCCCAAAGGATAGGAATGTAGTTGCGGTTGTGACTCTTGTATGGTTATTGTTGTCCTAGTGACATTTATATGTATGTTTTGAACATAAAGATATACATCTCCAATGGGAAAGATATGATAGAACTGAGTGAAACCCACCAAAGTGGTACATTCAGTTCGATTGTATCTTCTCCAACAGTAAAGGTGATACTTTCCCAAAGGTTATGTCATCAAGGTTTGAGGATAATCATCCACATTTCAGAAAGGGACATTGAATTTGGAGTTCTTTTGCCCAAAGGTGATTGAATTCCAAAGTTAGTGTTGTTTTCACAGTTAAAAGAAGAATATAAGAGCATCAGCTAATTCCTGTCCCAAAGGATAGGGATACATTTTTAGTTGTAACTCTTATTTAAAATATATTGATGGTATTACATGCTTTTATATTATGGTTTATATTTTGATATTTGGCATGTATTGTGTTGTTGTTACTGCTGTAGTAAGATGGTCATTCCCTCAAGTTATGTATCTTCCATCCCAATACTCACTGGTAACAACTATCAAAAGTGGGTGGAGGAATTAGAATTGCATTTAGGTCTTCTTGACTTAGACTTGGCACTTAGGGAGCCTAAACCTGAGCCTCTCACAGACTCGAGCAGAAGTGCTGAAAGGACCAAGTTTAAGAAATAGACTAAAGCAAACAGAAAGTGCATACTGGTTTTAAAAAAGGCAGTTCCTGAAATTATACGTGGGAACATAGAGATCAAAGACACTGCAAAAGAATTCCTGGATGCTATTAAAGCTAGATTTCAACACAACAAGAAAGCTGAGAAAACCACATTGATGACCAGGCTAATGAATACAAGGTATGATGGATGTGGGAGTGTTAGAGAATACATTTTGGGTGTAGCTACTGATGCTGGTAAACTTAAGGATCTTGGAATACAGATCGATGAAGAATATATTGTACACATTGCACTGAATACCCTCCCTAGTCAGTATAAGGTTATCCAATCTACCTACATTGCACTGAAGGACGATTGGAGCCTAAATGAGCTCATTTCCATTTGCACTCAAGAGGAAGAAAAATTGAAACAAACTAGGTTTGAGAGTGCACATGCAACTTTTCACAAGGGATCTTCTGGTGGACCAAGCAGAAGGAACAAAAATTTTTCTAACAGAGGAAGCGTCAAGCCATATGACAGGACTAATAGCTCTCAAGAACTTGACACATCTCAAAAGGCTCAGGATGAAGAGAATACCAACAACGTAGAGTGTTTCTGGTGCCATAAGAAAGGACATGTGAAGAAGGACTGTTTTATTTTCAAGAAATGGTTAGAGAAAAGGAAGAATTCTGGGGTTGATAAGCAGAATGATACTAAGAAAGGGTGAGGTAGACTGATCATCAGCAATTGAGAGCAAGTAAAATTTGGTCACATCAAGTAGTTAGGATTTCTTTACATACAGTTATTTGAAATGCTTGATTAGTGGGAGTTCTGGTTTTGTTTAGTATTTGTTTATGTTTTGAACCTTAGCCCATATGTTTTGGGGCACAGTTTGATGAATTATGGTTAAGTTTTAGCATTTACATTATGCACAGTTATTTCTTGAAATATTTGGTTTATGATTTCATTTGAAAATGTTTTTATAGGCAGTAATTTCTTAGTTATAGGCAATATTTTGCCACAATTCAAAAGGTAATGTTTGCCACATTTTAAGACAGTATTTGTCACAGTTCATAGGCAATATTTGCCACAGTTTATAGGCGGAAGGCCACAGTTAGATATTAACCACAGATCAAAGGCGATTTGCCACAGTGAAGGTTAATATCTCAGTTAAGGACCTACATAGAATGACAACAGTGTAATTTGAGGATATGTCAATATTTCTATGATGGTATCCCACATAGATTCGTGTTAAGAAACTTACTTATGTTTGTAATAACAGAAAGTTGTATGCCGTATATTGAGGTGTATCTTCTGCTGTTATTCGATGTGAGTGGTTTTTCAACTGAATCACAGTAAGAGTGGTTAATGTAATAAGATTCTATGGCCACACCAATTTAAAAGACATCCTTATAATTAATGTAGCCCAAGTGGGAGATTGTTGGATTTATGGGTTAAATTAATTATTCGGGTTGATTAAATGGGTGAGAGTCAAATTGCATGAACCGGATCGGTCCACTCTTAAGCTTAGGGATATGCTGACTCAACCCATTGTGGTTTAGGGTTTTGAGTGCAGGACAGTATTATAAATACTAGGTTTTGGGTCCCTACAACCATTATTCACTCTTCCCCACTTTACCACTAAAGTGAGAGAACCAAGGAGGTTTAAGGGGTTGTAGAAGATCCATAGCCAAGCCAATAGAGCGAAAGTGGGAGTGACCAACATCAATCATCTTCAGCATACTAGGTGAAAGGTACAAATCGATCCTCCATAATTTTATTAGATTCGTGTTCTTGTTTTTCCTGTGTGGTTTCCTCCATAGGGTTTCAATCTCAAACCCATAGGAAGTTCTAACATTTGCATATCTTATTGTTATATGCTACTTCTTGCTTACTGTCTTTCTGAATTTACTCATTTTAATGTATTTTATCATGTAGAACATATGGCCTCCGAAAGAATTACCCGTAGTAAGGTTGGGATCGAAATCCTCTACGGCGACAACTTTTGGCAGAGGTTATCTGCGATGGTGACACGTGGCTGATGCCACGTGTACAGTGGATCGTTAAGATGCTGGTTTGAAATCTTGATTTTGAAAATGAACCGGTTCAAACTCTCTCCTCGACCCAAAAGACGCCGCCGCTCACATCCTGAAAACCCTAGCACTCGATCTGCAAGGCCACAAAATCCTCTGCCCTTAGGTCACTCGACATCGTTCTCTCCCCTCTAGCAGTCGAGACTCTCCGACGTCGAAGCTGAAACCAAGAAGGTGTAGGAGGAGGTCATCAAGATCCAACCCAGTTCGTCCGCTGCCTGTGAGGGTTTTGATCATATCGAATCGCGGTAAGGAATTAAAGCCTGAAGGAGTGAGACATTAAAACAAGAGGAACTCGAGAAGATCCAACACTTGGAAATTAAAGAAAAAAAGAGGAAAAGGTTCAAATTTCCATTATATTAGTCAAGTCTTTCTTTGCAAATTAATGACGTTGAAATTGAAGGAAGAAGGAGGATTATAATTTATAAGTGGCTTCATTAAGTGGTTTCTTGTTATTATTTAAACTAGAGATTGTTAATCATTCAAAGGGGGAAAAATTAGGGGCCCCGTTTGATCACGTTTCTGCCGTTTCTATTTCAAGAAAAGGCAGAAACATAAATTTCATTTCTAGAAACAGAAACGAAATTGAAGGTGTTTGATAAGTCATGTTTCTGGAAGTCGATAGTACCAAGCGAAAGAATGGCCACGAGTCGTTTCCAGAAACGGCCCTGGGTCGTTTCTTGAACCATAAATAGGTAAAAATTTCAATTTCTATTCTGAAAATAAGTGAAACGAAACAATTTTATCAAACGCTTTTTATTCCGTTTCTACAAAAATGGCAGAAACGCGTTTCATGAAACGTTATCAAGTGGGCCCTAGGTGTTCCGTCTATTTTGCTTCGCAAGAAAAGTATAACTAAAAAGAATGGTTTGAATTTGGGGATTGCATTATATCTGTGAAACAATTTCGTTCATGGTTCACCAGCTACGACTAATGAAGAAGGTAAGGAGGGAGAAGAAGAAGAAGAAGAGGGGAAACAGGGGGTTTTCCTTCTTTTGAACAAAAGAGGGTAAGGAGGGAGAAGAAGAAGACGATGTGAAACAGGGATAGGGTTCGAATTCCTCTACGTTTTGGTTGATGATGAACCGGTCTATTTGTAAAATCAAAATCTCAGACCAGAACCTTAATGATCCACCGTACACGTGGTCAATGCCACATGTCACCATCATAGATAGCCTCCGCCAACCTCCGCCAAGAGTTGTGGCTGTAGAGGATTTCGATCCGTAAGGTTGCCATTATAGTCGTTGGACAAATGGCTACAGAGAAGGGGTTTGACACCATTTTGTTCAGTACTCCTATGATCAAGCCAACTAGGTTCATTTTATTTCCCGTGCCATTGCCATTGAATGTCCTCTTATTACCCAAGATCTTCAAGTCTTTAAAGTCAAAGGAGAGGTTCAAGGCCTTGGGATGGGAAGCAATGCTAAAGGTGGAAGAGGAGGTATATCCGCAGTTAGTTCAAGCTTTCCACTGTAACTTGGTAGGCAAGCACATCAAGAATAGAGAGTATCGAATTTGGCCAAATTGTTTGTATTCAAGGACCAGTTTCCAAGGTTAGTTCACCGAGGCTGAGAGGGATTTAGTGAAGGCAAATGTCATTGAGGGTGGTGAGGCAAATTGGGCATTAATAGCAAATTGGAGACCCACACCTTGTGTATTGTGCAAAATTGTACAATACAACATTCTCCCTATCTGTGGCCATTATAGTGAGGTGTCACTGATGCAAGCTTACACAACCTTCTTCCTATACCTAGGTGAGAACACTAATTTGCCTTACTTGACGTTGAGACATATGGAGCACCGTGCCTATCATCCTAGTGATGGTCATCTTGTTTACGGAAAAACCTTGACTAAAGTGTTCAAGCATATGGGGATTTGCCTTGATGGTGAGGAGAAGAAAGAATCCCATCCTACCCCATTTGATAGGACCATCTTGGAAAAGATGCAGTTACATCAGTATGGGGGTGGTGACCAGGATGAGGCACCAGCAGTAGAGGATGATCTAGAGGATCAGAAGGATGATGGGCAACATATAGGTGATGAGCAGGATGAGCAGCATGAGGAGGATGTACAACATGAGGGTGGTGGTTAGCATGGGATGGGAAGGCAGCATGAGGATCCCCTTGGAGACCTCCATGTCAGTGATGTGGACGTGGGTCTACATGGGTTATAGTGGAGGAGGTGGAGAGCTTAGGAGTATAGATTCCCCGTAATCTGGATGAGGGTACTCATGGTACTCTTCCTACTGAGGAGACCCTGCAGCCATGCTATGTGCCTTATGCTCAGACTCAGACCCACTTTGAGACTGCTCAGGAGACTACCCAGCCTTCTGCCCCAACTGGAGGTACTCTCACTTGCTACTTAAGATTATGTTAATGTCATTTACTATACTTTATTTCTTTATTTTGCTTCTTGTACTAATCCTTGTTTACTATTTTACTCCAGGTACCCCGAATTTACAGATAGTGACGGACTTCATGGAGAGGGGTTTCACCAGAGTCACTACTAGCTTAGAGGCTCTAAGTTCGAGGGTAAAGACTACAGAGGCTGCTCTAGATGGATGGGTGGAGTGTGTGCACATCCCGCCAAACTTCAGGCCTCCCCGCTATAGATCTTTCACATAGCGGGCCTCTTCTTCTTCTAGTCACCCACGACCATCCCAGTAATAGATCCTTAGTTCCTACCAGTGACAACTTCCAGACTTCCAGTTTCACTTTTTGTTTAACTGACTTAGATGATTTTTTGTGTATTGTCTATCTTACTTCTAATTCGGACTGTATTTAGGTTTCTAAACTAATTGGATATAACCCCCTTTTGTCCTTGTGGGGTTTCTTCTCTCTCTTTAACTTTTCCTCCTACTCTCTATCTTATGTTTGTCAAGATCAGCACTATGTTCAGACAATGTGTTCTCTTTTGTGCAGTTATTGTGATGTAATTTCTAGTAATATATATGTATTATAATATAATGGTTTCTAGTTTCTACTCCAAATTTTATGTTTATTGTTCATGTTTTTCCTTTATGTACTTATCTTTTTTGGTTTTTATTGCATTTCCTACTTGATCACCATAAAACCTATGTTCTCGTAATAGATCAGGTTGGGTTACCATAGAGCATCGTGCTTTGATACCATTCTGTCACACCCTGCCCAATTATGGCTAAAGTATGCAGCATTGGATTTCCAACCCAATCAGCCTACCATTACCTAGGATTACAGACAAAGTGTAATAGCCAGCCAATAACTTGAAAACATCTATCAAATCAGAGTATGCATATAAATAAATCCAAAGGAAGCATATCTGTGGTGACCATCTACAGTTGATACATAGCATTACAGGCCCATAACTTAAATTCCACAAGTTACACAGTTAAATAAATAATAAATAAAATATTTACAACCATTAATATAAAAGCAATTCCACAATAGCAGGTAGAACTCCATCCTGCTACGATGTGTCCCGCTGGCACAACCTCATAATTGTACTAATTCTCTGTTCGTCTCAGCACCGGTTCCATCATTTAAAAACATTTATCAACGAGGGGTGTGAGGGTAACGGCCAGAGAACGACCCTCATTTTTTGGGCACCTACGAGCCTTGAGCTACCGCATCGTCGCTTGAAGATACGTGAGGGGCCTATTTCATAAGGGTTAGAGGTTTCTTCATAGAGGTATTTCTCCATGATCGCTATTGATGATGGTCCAATATTAGGGATTAAGATCATGCAAAAAGGATTTGGAGTCGCCACCTAGGATTAAGGGCCTAGGACCAGGAGTGGGCCCAATTCTTAAGAAAATGGTTCAAAAGTTGGTCTGGTCCAGAGAATAGGGTATGTGTCAGGTTGTCGAATTGGGAAGGTGTTAGACACCCAACCTACCCGGTTCAACTGGTCTTCCTACTAGATGCTTAAGAACGAACATATTTCACAATTATTCCTATATCACATATATGGCTAAATTATTTACATATATACACTACCATAAGGTAAATAAAAGGTCTACATTATGCTAGTTTGAGTGAATAATTATACCTGAGATTGACCCCTGTTTCGGGTCAAGTGGGGTAGGCCCTCAGGGGATGGTGGTTTAGGCCTCTGACTTCCTTTCTTCAGAAATGCTGACTATTGTGGTCTTTCGAGTATTTGGATAGAGGTTTGACTAGTGAAGTGTGATTCCTGAACTAACTTCGGCAAAGCTTCTGCTAGGGAAGGCTAGTCCCTAGACTAGTACTTCAGTAGAGCTTAGGCTAGGGAAGGCTAAGGAACTGCTAAGGCTTGAGCGAAACTTTGGCAAAGCTTCGGCTAGGGAAGGCTAAGGAAGGGCTAAGGTTTGAGAGGAACTTTGGCAGAGCTTCGGCTAGGGAAGGCTAAGGAAGGGCTAAGGCTTACAAGGGAAGGGGCTAGAGAAGGGCCAACAAGGGCAATAAGGGGTCAGCAAGGGCAAGAAGGAGCCAACAAAGGCAAGTAGGAATTAACTCATCCAAGGGAGGGGGTAGCTATTGTGATACCCTACTTTCTAAACCCAGTCTAATTTCCCAGTTGGTTCGATTTGGTCTTACAGGACCTGAACCAGAGTGAGCTGAGGTGGGTACCCTATGGAACATGATGGCTAGGGTGACTCTGAACTCAGTTGGCTAGATAAGTTGGAGTCAGTGCTTGGTGAAGTCCGCACACTAAAGACGTGCACTTGCACATGTCATCGGGCCATGTATGCACAACAAAGATATGTGGCTATATTTTATGTTAAGTATGCATGTTAATCAACTGCCAAGAGTGGAATATGTGTCTGGGCCAAGCCCCATCGAAAATCCCAATGATTCGACTAAGTTTTGGCTGACTGGTGGATGGTTATGGGTGGGTCAGACCCATCAGTGTGACCTACCACTCTGATCTTTAGATATTTTGACCCCACTATAAATAGCGTTTATTACCCTTCATTCCCCTCATTTATTGTTTTACACGGTGGGTGAGAAAGTAAAGAAGAGAGAGAAAGGAAAGAGAGAGAAGGGAAGAAGAAGGAAGAAATGGTGGAGAAAATACTCGTTGTGCATCATCGAGGTTGAATCTTTCGATTTCGACACCGAATTAGTGATTCTCATCTCGATATCTACGATTTGAGGTGAGTAAAGTCCATATTCCTTAAACCCTTATGAAACCCTAAGTGAAACCCTTCGATTTGGGTAGCAATCCTTTGGATCTTGTTATTATCTCTTAAGAATGTGAATCTAAGGTTTAATAAAGGTCCTACATGTTTTTTATGAAGGATTTAGAGGAAGATTTGTGAGATTTGTGAAGCATTTGTTGATCTCTTGAGCTAAAGAGAAGATTTGGGGTTTAGAGGTGTTCTTGAGCAAAGAGGTAAGATCCACGCTCAAGACTTTGGATCTACCTTAGATCTAAGTTGGAATCATGATTTGGAACCTTAGATTTGTGAAAAATACAGTCAAATTGACCCGTGGTGGTTTTCCCAAGGTGGGATGAAGAATGAGAGAGAATAGTAAAATCCTAGTTCCAATTGGTGAGTGCTTAGGAATGGTCAGACCCACCAATCCAGTACCCGTCTGTCCTATGTGGGCTGCTAGCTTGACCAGCGAGCAAGACAGGTGGGAGACCTGGCTAGTCACTCCTAGCCTACCTGTCCAGGCAGAGCTGCTAGCTTGACAGGCTAGCAAGACCGATGGGCAACCTGGCCAGTAGCTCTTGGCCCGTTGTTCTAGGCAGAGTCCCTCTGTTGAGTGACGAGCAAGGACTAGTGGGTGCCTTGCCCACTAGTTGACCCACCAATCAGACTTCTCAGGTCCCGATTAGGCACAAATTTGTAGGGTATCCTTCTTTAGTGATTCTAAACAAATTGGGATCATCATACCTCATTGGATATGAGCCTAAAGTGGAGACATACTAAACCCAACTCTTTTCATGATAGGTTGTACTAGAAACTCGCGTCATCACACGCTAGATCTTCCTCGTACCAAGGGTGATCTTCAAATACAATTAGGTAAGTGGGTAGAGGACATTGCATCATGTCATTCTGGTTGTAGACTAGCCATGGCATCATTTCATTATTGTTGTAGACTAGTCATCCATGCGTGCCATTTACATGCATTGATGTGTGCATTATGAAATTCACTTATGACTTGACATGCTGATATCTTTAATTGTTAAACGCCTATTCTTGCTTTCTGATATGAGATGGATGACTTTAAATTATTGAATATGATGCTTTGCTTGACTAAATGCCATAGTCAGCTTGGACACGAATGCATTGGTGACCCATGGAATGAGACGCGGTGGTACTATGCAGTCGTACTGTCTCACATAGGAGTATATGGTTAGGAATGACATATCCCCGTGCTATGACCCTTCTCAGTAGGGGTTTAGGTGTTGGGTATATCATTGGGGGGAAGCCCGAGATTGTGAACCAACGGTGGCGGGTAGAAGTATGCCCGACTGATCATTAGGACTGTCGGCAACTTTGGTGATATAACAAGAGGGCCAATCGTACTGCTTTTAATTTAATGTCGCTGTGGGTCAGCATTTTACTTTAATGTTGCTGTGGGTCAGCAATTTACTTTAATGTTGTTGTGGGTCAGCATTTTGCTTTAATGTCACTGTAGGTCAGCAATTTACTTTTTCGGTACCTACGGCTGACCTTCTCCGGCAACCTTATGGGCGTGTCGTGGGATGGGATTTGCGGCTCATACCTGGAGTATACGCGCATAGTGGTTGCAAGTAGTATATGACCTATGACTTAGAATTTTTATCTAGGTGGACTAAGTTAATAAAATGAACTGCATGCATATAAGTTCATTTGTATTGTGCATACTTATTTGGTCTTCCTTTTCACTTGCTAAGCTAGTGAGCTCATCCCACGTGCACACCATTTTTAGATGATCTTGCAGGTTATTTGGCCGAAGAGCTAGAGTCGGGACCCACCATGGAATTTTTAATCGAGGATTGGTAGATCCCTGAAGATCTTGAGCATGGGGCCGAGTACCTTGCGATAGTTGTGTTACGGGTCAGCAACATTGATACCATATTGGGATTCTTTTTATTACTTTAAATGTTACCCCTTTTGTACTCTAGATGTTTAAATTGTATTTCTTGTGTATATAACATGCCTACAAGCCTAAATGTAAAGTTATTATGTAATATAATTTGGGTGTCTAGAGTATTGCGGTATTTACAAGTATGTATGTGTAAGACTTCTGCTGAAATATAGAAATTATTTGACTTAATCTGTGTGTATGCTATGTTATGGTTACTATATCAAATGATCCTGGCAGGTTTTGGGTTAATAGGAGTTAACTTGGTCACTTGTCCTATTCTGTATAGAACAGGGTATGACAACTGTGGTATCAGAACATAATGCTCTACCCATTCACAGCATACAAGTTAGATCTCATAAAATCTTATAATAGGACCCTGGGTTTGGGTAAACATAAAAATTTTAAAGGAATAAAATCTATAATAAGATGAAAATGTCCAAATACTTGTATTCCATGGCATTCATGGGAGTAGAATTTATATAAACTAGCAAAGGATCAATGGTCAACTCCATAAGCCATAAATTTTAATGAAAATTTTGGCAGCATAACGATGCTATATTGAATTCCAAAAAAATTTACAGAAGACACATGATAACCACTTATATAAATATAACAAACAAAAGAGGGGTGACACACATTGTCACCACTAGATCACAGTAGAGAAAATTAAAGCAAATAAAACTATTCTAAAAATAACAAACATCTACAAAATACCACCAAGTTCCATGCCATAGTAGCATATCAAAATATATAATCACCAAGTATCAAAGACCACCATCATCAACTAGAAAAGATGGAAAGTAGAGGAGGATCTGCCGCTTCATTGATCATCTTGGGGTGTGGTGGATGAACTTCCTCTCTTAGGCTGCGACTTACAATGGAATTGGTAGTCGAAAATGTCTAATCGATCGTTTATCAGGACTACCTCCCTTTGCACTCGGCAAAAGTCAGTGGTGATGCCCTTGAAAACTTTATCCAAGTCCTCTGTGAGGGTCTAAAAATTAGTCTCCATTCTCCCCAGTCTACACTGTATCGCCAACTCCTGGGCGACACTCTCCTCTACCTGCTCAGAAATCCTATCTTGCCCTTCCTTCAGGGCACCAATATTGTCCATCAAATTCTGAAAATTAAAAGCCCCACCTGAAGGTGGTGGAGCTATAAAATGTGGATTTGTAGCCCTAGATTCTAAGGACTCATCCTCATCTATCTCCTTCTCGTCTGGATAAGGGAAATAATCCTCATCCTCCTCGCTCAAATACTCGGCCTCCATATCCATTGGCCTTTGCTCTTCAGCCTCTTGTGGTGCCACCATTGGCACTAGCAATGCCATCCTCTTCAGATTCTCTCTAGTAAACTAATCCCTAGGATACTTCCCACCTTCTCCCACCAAATCCACTTGGAAGTATGCAAAGACCTTGGTGAGTGACCTCCCATTGGGAAAATCGGTGTCATTAGGATGAGCCGTATGGTACTCCATTGTCTTCATCATGACATAGGAGAGGCAAAGGAGGGAAGCACCCTCTTCCAGGGCCATATAAACGCAGTATGCAAGGCAAGCTGTTATAAAGCTTACCTGGTTCCTGTGACCTGCTCTGGGAAGCAGATTGAACTGGGCCAGGCGTGCAAAAACTCGAGCGGCTGCATTATAGGAAGTCTTAGACAATTGACGCTCCTTATGTCCATATATGTCTCAAAGATGACCTCCTACATCTTAACACTCAAACCATGACCCATAGCCTTGATCCTTGGAGGTTTATAAAAATGGGCACCTTTAGCTGATATACCCAAGATGGCTGCCAACAAATTCACCGTCAGAACAATGTCTACTCCCTTCACCAGACTGGTGAGAGAGTACTACCCATCCCTAAAGGAAGCCTCCAGGTTACAGTAGAAGTGTTGGACAAGGTCCTTGTGGCATGGGCTATCGAGGTAGAGCATGGGTTCCCAACCCAAGGCTGTGAATCTCTCTAACATCTGATAGGCATTGAACTTGTCGGTCACGATAGTCTTCTCCATCATAACCAGCCTTGTAGAGAGGGTGGACCAGGAAACAGCTGCCTCAGTGTTGTGGAATAAAATCTCATCGTAGTTCGTAGGGTCGAAAGAGGGGTTCCTAACAGGCCGGGCCTATGAAGAAAAGGAATCGGGGGTAGCATTCCTTCCCCAAGAGGTAGTAGTCTTCCTCCTTTTGTAGGAGGAGGCAGTCTCCTTATCATTTCTAGAAGACATCCTGAAAATACCAAAGAGATGAGTAAGTAAAATGAATAGGGATGAAAAGAATGTGATATGCATTATTTTAAAAAGGGAGGGGGTTGAGATGAACCCTATGAGAAATGACATGGATAATAAAGCCCTAAAGTGCAGGGATAAATACCGAAATGCAATGATATTAAAGGAATGAACTTGCAAGGTAATGAAAATTTTGTGATAAGGAAATGGATGAGTGTGAGAACCTACTTAATACCCAAATGAAAATTGAAGGGAAGTGATAATTACAATGATGGAAATGGTTACAATTGAATCGAAGAAAAGGGATGGAAATCCCTAAACATTTGATTGAAGACAATGGAGATTATGCATGAGTAAAAGTGAAGACAATTTTAAGGAAAAATTCATGTATCCCCACAATGAAATTTATTCAAACTATTTTATGAGCCGTTGATAGAGGATGGAAAAAATGATACCTTCATTCATAACGGAAAAGTGAAGAAATGGAAGACAATCCCCAAAATTTCCAAAGAATTGATCATAAAAAGGGGTTATGTGTATCAAAAGAAAGGAAGCATTTTCACACACAAATGGAAATGGCTACTCTACTAATGGGTGTGTGCAATGCGAGTGAAGAATAACATTTAAAGTGTCAATTTGAAACAAAGAAGGGAAAATGAAAATAAAACCCTAAAACAGAGAAATTAGGGCAAAAGGTTGAGATTTCTCTCTATAATTGGTCAAGCATGACTAATAAGCAATGGAAATCACAAATAAACTACTACATTGTCAAGAAACAAACTTTCCATGGAAGAAAATGGGACAAAATAAGAGATTCTAAGATTTTACCATGAGAGAACACCAAAAACATCCTTTTCAAAGAGAAAAGGGAGAAAGAGAACTTACTTGTGGATTTGAGAAGATGAAATGGAGTTGAAACGATGAGTCATTGAGTAGAATCATGGGTTGAAGCTTTGGATAGGACCCCCAAATTTCCTTGCTCTAAATTAGGGAGAAGAAAGAGAGAAAGTGGGGAAAAAGGGTTTTACAAACCCCTTTAAAAATGGTCTCAGACGAGACCGGCGGGCCACCGACCAATGGGCCCCTACCTAGCCTTGCTCGCTAGTCTTGCCCGCCGGTTTGAGTACCAAGGCCAGAATGGCCTGTGTTTGGAATATTTTTTGTTCCGTGCTTAGTGGGCCTCGATTAAACACCAAAGGGGTGTTTTGCTATATGGTTGAGCATCGTCGTGAGACCGAACTATGTGTTGATAATTAAATGTGGATGTGCTCGGTCATGTGATGTGGTGCATCAATGCAGCCTATGATATAAAATGCATTTGATTGTGAATATATATACAAATGTCATGGCACTCAATCAATGCTTATATTTTGGAATAATCTAGGTACAAAACACTATGGTATATACCAGATTCGGTGGTCGTGCCCATGGTATCCCTCATGGTCGACCACCTATTTCCTGTGGTCCTCGACTGGTGGGGCAATCCTCACATCCACCACCACAAGTGGAGCATAATCAAGAGCATGTTTAGGGTAACCTACCCGTGAATAAAATTCTAGGTCCCCCATATGTCATCATCATTCTTGGTGGCGTGGCGACCCTTATACAACAGTCGAAAGGGGCCTTTCAGTAGTAGCTACTTCAGCAGCAACAAACCTTTACAACTGCTATGCAGTAATACTTGAACCCCACACCACAGGGCTAGCCTCCTAGAGGGGTTACTCCACAGGACCCTTCAGTGAGGTTAAGTGTTGGAGTACAACTTGGAGGAACATTGCCTGAGGTTACACCTCAAGATCAATCAGGAGGTACTCCTGTGGTTCCACCATATGGCACTTCATCATTTATGATGCCTCCACCTTATCACCCACCAGCCACCACTATGACAAAGGTGGTGGAATCTTTTAAGAAGTACATGCCACCCATTTTCACCAAGGTGGGTAATGACCCGTTGGAACTGGATCGGTGGATGCAAGAGTTGGAGAAAGTATTTGATATTATAGAGTGCACAGAGGCACAAAAGCTTATATGTGTAAGGTTACAACTTAGAAATGAAACTGATTCTTGGTGGAAAGCTTCCAAGACTATATTGATGGAAACTCACCTAGAGCCTACTTGGGAACAATCCAAAGAATTTTTATTATCAAATTACTATCTAAAGAGCTATAGAGACTGCAAGGAAGCGGACTTTATGGCATTAACTCAGGGAAGCAAGACTGTTCTGGAGTATCAACAACAGTTTGAAAGCTTATTTTTTCTTTTGCTCCTCTCCATATGAGGATAGATGAGGAAAAAGCCCAGAAATTTTTGAAGGGACTGAAGACATCTATTTATTGGGAATACCACTCTCTATAACGGTTTTGATGATAACAAACAAGTGTGTGTGCAACTAATCATTTTCATACCAATTGTGATGTGAAGGTCATGCACAAGGTTGCTTGACCTCTAGCTTAATAATATGGAGAAATAGAAGAAATTAGAGCTCAAGGTCGAATAGCACGGAGAAGACTCGAAGACCTGAAGCAAGTGATCGAAGACTCGAAGCAAGATATCGAAGACTCGAAGACTCATCTCTTGAATAAGTTGTAATAGCACACACTAACATGCACCACACTCATACATATATGTATTAGAAAGACCTAAGTGCAACCCAAGTAGTTGGTCTCATGGTCGTAATTAATAGACAGTCAAAAACACAAAACAAAGATCATCCGGTACTTACCGGATTGAACCGATAACTACCGGATAGATTCTGTGAAGCAAATTTTCTTAGACATAACCAATAGAGACCATCCAATACCAACTAGATGGAACCAAAATTTCTTTCGATTGGCCAGTTGGTTTCGGATGAGATTAACATCTCAGATATGGCCAACAGAGGCCATCCGGTACCTACCGGATGCCTCCTGAACACTTCCAATGGTTATATTTTGGATATAACGGCTAGTTTTATGAGTCTAATGGCTATAATGAGGGAAACGGTAACTTGATCTGGTACCTGCTGGATCCAACCGGAAACTACCGGATCCAACCGGTACCTACTGGTTGGGGCAATTTTTGCCCATTTGAGTTTATACTCATTCCTAAATTAGAGATACTGTTACCCAAATTAATCCCAACCTTCTCCCATTTAAATACCACACTAATGGTTTTATTAATTAACAATTAAGTGACCATGAAATAATCATTATCAAAGCCATTGAGTGAAAGTCAAACAGTGCTCTTTCGAGTTCCAACTTTGTGATTAAAGCTCAAGTTCCAAGGAACTCAAGTGAGGATTAGAAGTCTCCATCATCCTTCAGATGAAAAGGGAGACAATTAAGGTGCATGCTTTTATTCATTTCATATTCATAGCATACACCGCATGAGGTAACTCAAATACTCTATTCCACTTTTCTCTAGTACACTTGTCTAGATTGTACTTAGGCTAGTGTAGGATTCTATTATCCTATCAAGATTGTGAGGGTGCTTCTATACCCATAAAAGAGACTGTAAGGGTGCTTCTCTACCTGTAAAAGAGATTATAAGGGTGCTTCTCTACCTGTAAAGGAGATTGCAAAGGTGTCTCTCTACCTGTAAAGGAGATTGTGTAAAAGGTTTTCTTCCATACCTACTGTACTGAAAGGGAGAACTAGTGGAATACCTTACAAGAAGATCTTGTAGGGAGTGAACTAGACTCAAGTTGAGTCAAACCACTATAAATCTTGGTGTAGTGTGATTGTGAATATTTTTTCGCATTAGTTTTTAATTCATAATCACATTTGGGAATTCAATATATTCGAAAAGATTTTAATTTCCACTAGTATAACCTATTTATCCTCTCTAGGTTATTTCAATTGGTATCAGAGCGGGGGCTCAATATATAAGACGAATTTGTCTAAAGTGAGTCAAAGACCATGGCCACAACCCAAGGACCACCAAAAGATATGAATGCCTCAAGACCCCCATACTTTAATGGAGAAAATTTTTCATTCTGAAAATATAGGTTTAAAAATTTTGTTTTTGGGCATATCATTCTTGTGTGGAGAGCCATAGAGAATGGACCCTATATGATCACAAAAGAAGTTGAAGGAAAGAAAACACCAAAGGATGAGATGGAGTGGACTACCGATGACATAGTGCTCATCCAATACAACTTTTGAGCTATCACATTTCTTCAGTGTGCCCTCAACGAGCATAAGTTCAATCGGGTAATAGCATGCGATATAGCTAAAGAAATTTGGGACATTCTCCTAGTCACACACAAAGGTACGAAAGACGTAAAGGAAAGAAAGGTAGATCAACTCGTCTCTGATTATAAATTACTTTTTATGAAAGAAAATGAATCTATTACTGAAATGTTTACTCGCTTTATTGATATTGTGAATAATATTAAAAGTCTAGGTAAGACTTACACTAATGTTGAAAAGGTTAGAAAAATCTTAAGAGCATTCCCAACAGCTTGGAGACCCAAGACGACAACAACAGAAGAAGCTAAGGATCTGACAAAAGTATCCCTTGATTACTTGTTGGGATTCTTAAAAACTCATAAAGTTGAGTTAAAGGCAGACGAACCTACTCCTAAAAATAAAAGAAGGACTATAGCATTGAAGTCTTCTCAAACCATTGAGGAAGTAAGTTATGATGATGACGATGAAGAGTTCGATATGGAAAAAGAAATATCTCTCATCACAAAGAAGTTCAACGAATTCCTCAAGAAGAAGGGAAGAGTACCATACAAGAACAAAGCTCATGGTAAAAAGACCTATGGAGAAAAAGGTAAGTCTAAATTCAAATCTAATGAAACCTCATCTAAAGATATTGTATGCTTTTTAATGTAGAAAACCTAGACACTTCAGAACAGAATGCCCACACAAACCAAAGAAGAAAGCTTATGCAACCACTTGGGATTCAAGTGATGAAGAGGAAAAAAATGACTCCGAAAAAGAAGTCACCAACTTAGCCTTAATGGCTCTTGGACATGAAGAACAAGAGGTAAATCCCCAAAACCTGAATGACTCTTCTCTAAATGACTCAAATGAAGAACTTTAGGAAGCCTTCGAGGCTTTGTATGAAGAAAGTCCGAAATTAGAATCAGAAAAAAATATATTAAAAAAGGAGGCTGAAATGTTAAACCATAGAATAGATGCCTTAACATCTAAAGTGAGTGAACTTGAGGAAGAAAACTCAAAGTTGACCACTACCCTTTGTACCTTCACTAAAGGTCAAAAGAATCTCGACAACCTTCTTGGCTCACAATGAAAAGGTCCAAATGAAAGAGAAGGACTGAGATATAATGGATAAAATCCATCTAAGAGAAAAGAAAAACAAGCTAAGAACCCAAGAAGGGCTGGGCAAGATTTTCAATCATCCACCTCTTATGTAAAATGCAATTTTTACAAGAAAAATTGGCATTCTTCAAACCAGTGTAATGCCAAGGAAAGGAAGACCACAAACTCTCAAAATGAGAGACAAAAGAACAACCATGCCTACTACTTCACTCCTCAAAGAAGAAGACAATATAGACCTAAAGAGGACTCAAGATCTATGCCTAAATATAGAAAACCCCAACCTCAAAGGGGATATTTTATTGAAAGGAACCAAAGATAATTCCAAGTCTATGGATCTTACCCCTAAGAGTCTTATAGAACTCATGGGAAATATAAATCCCAAAGATCTTATAGATCTCAAAAATCCTATATACCTCAAAGATCATATGAATCATATGAATCACAAAGAACCCAAAGGAATCTAAGATCATCTCAGAGATAAAATCAAAGACCTAAAAGTTACAAGACCATTTGGTCACCAAGAAAGATTCCAAGGAATTCATGGATCCAACCTAGTCTATGGAAAAATCATGAAGAACTATGTTGGAGCTACAACCACCAAAGTGAATGAACTTACCGATTTTGCATAGGTCATCTCCTACATTGTGTCCTACAATATACTGCCCAAGAGTGGACACAGGGATAAACTCAGCCCTTTTCAAGCCTACATCACCTATTGCATATGTGACAACGTCTAGATCAATCTTCCCTATCTCATCATTCATCACTTGATATATGCCGAGAACAAGGATCACATCAGCAATCTTCCCTATGAAAGAATTCTAGGTCAGATCTTTGCTCATTTTGGAGTTAACTTGGTGGGTGAGTATGGAAAGAAGGACAAGCCCAAGATAGATATAACTTCCATTCACCATATGGGGATAGCAACTCCACACCCTTACTGAAGAAG
Organism: Macadamia integrifolia; assembly: GCF_013358625.1. Lineage (NCBI taxonomy): Eukaryota > Viridiplantae > Streptophyta > Magnoliopsida > Proteales > Proteaceae > Macadamia > Macadamia integrifolia. The sequence goes on along the minus strand of NW_024870453.1, from coordinate 108,614 downwards.
GTGAAGGCAGCTCTTCGAATAAGGTTGTGACTGAAAAATGGTTAGATGAGAAGCTACAAGCTCTGGAGACACGCATCAAGAATCACATAGATGTGAAATCCCAAGAGATTCTGCAAGCTATCAAGGACTGGGAAGAGTAGTTGCAGCTAGGGCATTTATGTTTGCTAGTAGCTTGGAGTTAGGATCAGTTGTGTGGACTTGCAATCCTCTGTTATGTGTGCTTTATAACTTTGTGTTTCTCTTACGTTTATGTGTGGAAAAGTGCACTAAGTATGGCACTATGTGTTCTGTATTACCTTTTCTTAAATTAATGAACCCATGTTCTGTGTTAATGGTTTTTGTGCTTCTTGCTTTTTATATCATAAATGTGCTTAGGGGGAGCCTATGGGTCCCCTTCCCATTTTTGTTGTTGACAAAGGGGGAGGGAAATCTTGATTAAAGAAAGAAATCATTGATTCATAGACAAAGGGGGGAGAAAATTGAGAAAATTTTAAAAACTATGCAATTTTCAAAATTCTTCATTCTCTCATTATTACTTTAATCTACTTATTTGTCATCGCCAAAAAGGGAGAGATTGTTGGGAATACCACTCTCCATAACGGTTTTGATGATAACAAACAGGTGTGTGTGCAACTAATCATTTTCATATCAAGTGTAATGTAAAGGATCAAGACACAAGGTTGCTTGACCACTAGCTCAATAATATGGAGAAATAGAAGAAATTAGAGCTCAAGACCGAATAGCACAGAGAAGACTCGAAGACTTGAAGCAAGTGATCAAAGACTCAAAGACTTGAAGACTCGAAGCAAGTGATTGAAGACTTGAAGACTCATCTCTAGAATAGGTTGAAATAGCACACACTGACATGCACCACACTGATACATATACTTAGAAAGGCCCTAAGTGCAACCCAAGTAGTTGGTCTCATGTTCGCAATTAATAGATAGTCAAAAACACAAAACAGAGACCATCTAGTACTTACTAGATTGAACCGGTAACTACTGGATAGACTCTGTGAAGAAAAATTTCTCAGACATAACCAACAGAGACCATCCGGTACCTATTAGATGGAACCGGAATAAATTCTGGTTGGCCGATTTGGTTTCGGAGGAGATTAACATCTCAGACATGGCTAATAAAGGCCATCGGGTACCTACTAGATGGAACCGGTACCTACCGGATGCCTCCTGAGCACCTCCAATGGCTATATTTTAGACACAATGGCTAGTTTTATGAGTCTAATGGCTATAATGAGGGCAATGATAATATGATATGGTACCTACCAGATCCAACTGATACCTACTGATTGAGGCAATTTTTGCTCGTTTGAGTTTATACTCATTCCTAAATTGGAGATACTGTTACCCAAATTAAGCCCAACCTTCTCCCATATAAATGCCCCACTAATGCCTTTATTAATTTAATAACTAACAATTAAGTGAGAATTAAACAATCATTATCAAAGCCATTGAGTGAAAGTCAAATAGTGCTCTTTCGAGTTCCAACTTTGTGATTAAATCTCAAGTTCTAAGGAACTCAAGTGAGGATTAGAAGTCTCCATCATCCTTCATATCCAAAGGGAGACAATTAAGGTGCATGTTTTTATTCATTTCATATTCATAGCACGCACCGCACGAGGTAACTCAAATACTCTATTCCACTTTTCTCTATTACACTTGTCTAGACTGTACTTAGGCTAGTGTAGGATTCTCTTGTCCTACCAAGATAATGAGGGTGCTTTTGTACCTGTAAAAGAGATTGTAAGGGTGCTTCTCTGCTCGTAAAAGAGATTGTAAGGGTGCTTTTCTACCTGTAAAGGAGATTGTAAATGTGCCTCTCTACCTGTAAAGGATATTGTGTAAAAGGTTTTCTTCCATACCTACTGTACTGAAAGAGAAAACTAGTGGAATACCTTACAAGAAGATCTTGTAGGGAGTGGACTAGACTCAGGTTGAGTCGAACCACTACAAATCTCGGTGTAGTGTGATTGCGAATTTTTATTCCGCAGTAGTTTTTAATTTATAATCACATTTAGGCATTCGATATATTCGAAAAGATTTTAATTTTTACTAGTATAACCTATTCACCCCCTCTAGGTTGTTTCACTATTGGTACAGTGCTGGAGGTATTGGACTTAATTGAATATGCACAGATTGGGCAAAAAGCCAAGACAGTGGAAGACAAACAGAAGGGAGAGCCATCCCTTACACCAGGAGTGTGGAAGGGGGCAAACCCATATCCTAATTCAGGTATCCCGAGTAAGAGCTTTCATGGATTATATTCCTATGGCCCTACCTATAGGTAGCCCTACTGACCATCGGGTTATCCTTCCCGACCGACTAGTGGATCGGGCACTCCACCTTTCTGCCCTAACACTAGTGTGGTGCCTATGGCTCTGAGACCTCCTCATGCTTCAGCTGCCCCAAGAACAATACAGAGAGCTCCTACTATAGTTCAGACATTGCTAAGCTGATGTTTTAATTGTCATTCGTATGGGCACTTCGCCAAGGATTATCGGTAAACAACAGCGACCCCATCTATTCGGGCCCCTATTCATAGACTTGCATTAACTCAGGGAAACCAATCTCAGGGAAGGATTTATGCCCTAAAAGCTGAGGAGGCTAAAGTTAGTACAGAAGTAGTAGTAGGTACACTTTAATTAAAAGACTTAGTGATTAAAATTTGAGTAACTTGTTATACTTGTATGCAATTCAATGCTAGGTGTCTTATCTGTATCAGGTATATCTACATATGTCCTATTTGAATCTAGAGCTTCGCATTCATTTGTGTCTAATAGATTTTCTAGGAAGCTTGATGTGCAATCTAAGACCTTAGAATGCAAACTAGTTGTTAGCACACCTACCAGCACGGTGGAACAGTTGAAAGAAGTGTGTGGGCCGTGGTCAGTTGAAATTAATGGAAAGAAACTAAATACCCAGCTTATCAAGTTCAATATGCATAATTTTGATGTCATTCTGGGCATGGATTCGTTGTCGGCTCATCAAGAAAATGTGATGTGTGTCGAGAAACAAGTCAAGGTGTCGGATGATAATGGAGAAGAACTTATGTATCAAGCTGAAAGATCAAAGCAACCTAGAAAGGCTATTATCTCTGCCTTGCAGGCGGCAAAGTTATTAGAAGATGGATGTCAGGGCTACCTTACATCAGTACTAGATGTGGATGCGAAGGTTCCTTCGTTGGATGAATTGGAGGTAGTCAAAGAATTCCCTGATGTATTTTCAGATGCTTTAACCCAGCTACCGCCTGACAGAGAGCTAGAGTTTGCCATTGACTTAATTCCTGGAGCTACCCCAATGTCTAAGGCTCCATATAGGGTGGCACCAACCGAATTAAAAGAGCTATAGATACAGTTGCAAGATTTATTGAAAAAGGGGTTCATATGCCCAAGTGTCTCACCTTGGGGTGCACCAGTCCTATTTATTAAGAAAAGGGATGGTAGTTTGCGTATGTGCATCGATTATCGAGAACTAAACAAGTTAACCATTAAGAACCGGTATCTGTTGTAGCACATCGATGACCTATGTGATCAACTACAAGGTGCTAGAGTGTTTTCAAAGATTGATCTCAGAACAGGTTATTACTAATTCAAGATAAAGAGCAGTGATATATCGAAGACAATTTTTAGAACTTGATATGGTCATTATGAATTCCTAGTGCTGCCTTTCGGGCTAACTAATGCATCGGCTGCCTTTATGGATTTAATGAATCAGATTTTTCATGATGATCTCGATAAGTGGGTCATCATTTTCATTGATGACATCTTGATTTACTTGAAGTCGGAAGAAGAACATGCAAAATACCTAAGAATGGTACTACAAAAACTAAGAGAGCAGCAATTATATGCCAAATTCAGTAAATGCGAGTTTTGGCTCAAGCAAGTTGGATTTCTAGGACACGTGGTGTCTGAGAATGGGATCGAAGTGGACCCAAACAAAGTAAAAGCTGTAGTAGAGTGGGAAACACCTAAGAATGTAACAGAGATTATGAGCTTCTTGGGCATAGCAGACTATTATGGGTGCTTTATTAAAATTTTTTCTCGAATTTAGAACTGGCAGTAGTCTTCTTTTCCTTGAAGATCTAGATCATTACCTGTATAGGGAAAAATGTGAAATATACAATGATCACAAAAGCCTTAAGTACTTCTTCACCCAACAAGATTTAAACATGAAGCAGAGAAGATGGCTTGAGCTTATGAAGGACTATATTTGTGATATTTAGTATCACTTGGGTAAAGCTAATATGGTGGCTGATGCTCTAAGTCGGAAGGCTTAGACTGTATCACTTTCATAATTAGGTGTTAGTCCACAATTGATATAGGAGGTGATATTGATGGATGAAATTCTTCTATATGAGGGAGCAATATTGGAACTTGAGCATCGGTCAGATGATGTTAAGCAGTTGACTATATCCTTGTTAGCCTTACAGGTGCACCCATCCATCAGATGAGGCGATAGAGAAACAATCTTTGGATCCTGAGCTGCAAAAGATCAGGCTAAAAATTCAAGAGCAGACAATGAATGACCTTGACTTCACAATAGCCAATGAAGAGGCATTGCTATTTCGGGATAGATTATGTGTGCCTGATGACATGGAGGTACAGGATAAGATTGTGAAGGAAGTACACAGTTTTGAATACTCACTTCATCCCGGAAGTACGAAGATGTATAAGGACCTTAAACAAAGCTATTGGTGGCCCGCAATGAAGACTACTATTGCCTTGTAAATAGCACAATGCCTCATGTGTCAAAAGGTCAAGACAGAAAGGCATCAACCATATGGTACTCTACAACTACTCCTCGTACCGGAGTGGAAATGGGATAGGATCACCATAAATTTTATGACAGGACTACCCCGTACACCCAAGGGAATGGATACAATTTGGGTGGTAGTTGACAGGCTTACCATGACTACTCATTTTATCCCAATCAGGACCAATTACTCAAGGGATAAGTTAGCCCAACTCTATATGGATAATATAGTCCGTTTATATGGAGTACCGATGAGCATTGTGTCAGATAGAGACCCAAGATTCACATCAAGATTTTGGAAGTCTCCAACAAGCCTTAGGGACATAAGTGAATTGGAGTACTACTTTCCATCCACAGACCGATGGACAGTTAGAGCGAACTATACAAATACTGAAAGATATGCTCAGGGCCTATGCAATGGAGATGTGTGGTAGTTGGGAAGAATACATACCTCTTATGGAATTTGCTTATAATAATAGCTATCAAACCACCATTAGGATAGCTTCATATGAGGCATTGTATGGCAGAAAGTGCAAAACGCCCCTATATTGGGATGAAGTAGGCGAATGATAGATGCTTGGACCAGAAATGATACAGATGATGTGTGACAAGGTCGACGCCATTCAAGAAAGAATTAAATCAACACAATCATGCCAAAATAGCTATATGGACAACCGCAGGAAGGATATTGAGTTCCAAGAGGGGGAGAAGGTGTTTCTCAAAATCTCTCCTACTAAAGTGTTGCATAGATTCCACAAGAAGAGCAAGCTAAGTTCGAGGTATACGCCCATTTGAGATCTTGGCTCAAGTTGGCTCTGTAGCGTACATATTGGCTCTTCCACCTTCCCTCATCAATGTTCACAATGTGTTCCATGTGTCTATGCTAATGTAGTACATCCATGATCCATCACATGTTTTTCCCGTGGAACCGGAATATTTAGAAGCTGATATGACCTACGAAGAACAACCCGCTAAAATTTTAGACTGAAAGATAAAGACTCTTCGCAATCGCTCCATCACTTTTGTGAAAGTTTGATGGGTCAATCATTCGCTTGAGGGAACATCTTGGGAGAAAGAGGATGACATCTAAGCCAAGTATCCTCATCTTTTCGGACAGCAAGGTACTACAATTTCAAGGATGAAATTTTCAAAAAGGGGGGGTGAATGTGATACCCTACTTTCTAAACCCGGTATAATTTTCCAGTTGGTTCGATTTGTTTTTGTAGGACTTGAACTAGAGTGGCCCGAGGTGGGTACCCTATAGAACATGATGGCTAGGGTGACTTTGAACTCAGGTTGGCTAGATGAGATGGAGTCCGTGCCTAGTGAAGTCTACGTGCCCAAGCCATGCACTTGCACATATCATCGGGCCATGAATACACAATAAAGGTATATGAGTGTATTCTATATTAAGTATGCATGTTAATCGACTTTCAAAAGTGGAATACGTGTCGGGCTAAGTCCCATAAAAAATCCCAATGATTCGGCTAAGTTTTGACTGACTGGTGGGTGATCATAGGTGCGTCGGACCCATCAGTGTGACCTTCCACTCTGATCTTTCGATATTTTGACCCCATTATAAATAACATTTATTACTCTTCTTTCCCCTTATTTATTATTTTACACGGTGGGTGAGAAAAGTAAAGAAAAGAGAGAAAGGAAGGAGAGAGAAGGGAAGAAGAAGGAAGAAATAGGGGAGAAAATGCTCGTTGTGCATCGCTTAGGTTGAATCTTTCAATTTCGATACCGAATTAGTGATCCTCATCTCGCGATCTACGATTTGAGGTGAGTAAAGTCCATATTCTTAAACCCTTATGAAACCCTAAGTGAAACCCTTCGATTTAGGTAGCAATCCTTTGGTTCTTGTTATTATCTTTTGAGAATGTGAATCTAAGGTTTAATAAAGGTCCTATATGCTATTTATGAAGGATTTAGAGAAGATTTGCAAGATTTGTGAAGTATTTATTGATCTCTTGAGCTAAAGAGAAGATTTAGAATTTTAAGGTGTTCTTGAGCAAAGAGGTAAGATCCACTCTCAAGACTGTGGTTCAACTTTAGATCTAGGTTGGAATCATGATTTGGAGCCTTAGATTTGTGGAAAATATGGTTGAATCGACCAGTGGTGTTTTCCCCAAGGTGGGATGAAGAATGGGAGAGAATAGCGAAATCCTGGTTCCGATTGGTGGATGTCTGGGAATGGTTGGATCCACCAATCCTAACTAGGTTACTGGCTCGATCGACGAGCAAGATTGATGGGTGACCTAGCCCATTGGTCTAGGCAGAGCTGCTGGCTCAACAGGCAAGCAAGACTGGTGGGGGACCTGGCCTGCCGGTCTAGGTAGAGTCCCTAGGTCGAGCGGCGAGCAAGGACTGGTGGGTGCTTTGCCTATCGGTTGACCTACCAATCCAACTTCTCGGATCCTGATTGAGCCTAATTTTTTCAGGTATCCTTCTTTAGTGATTCTAAACACATTGAGATCATCATACCTTATTGGATATGACCCTAAAGTGGAGACATACTAAACCCAACTCTTTTCATGATAGGTTGTACTAGAAACTTGCATCATCATGCGTCGGATCTTCCTCGTACCAAGGGTGATCATTCTAGTTGTAGACTAGCCTTGATATCATTTCATTATTGCTGTAGACTAGTCACCCAAGTGTGCCATTTGCATGCATTGGTGTGTGTATTATGAAATTCACCTATGACTTGACATGCTGATATCTTTAATTGTTAAACACCTACTCTTGCTTTGTGATATGAGATGGATGACTTTAAATTATTGAATATAATGCTCTACAAGACTAGATGCCATACCTGGCTTAGAAACTTCGCATTGGTGGCCTGTGGAATGGGACGTGATAACACTATACAGTCGTACTATCTTACATAGGAGTATGAGGTTAGGAATGATATATCCCTATAGTACGATCCTTCCCAGTAGGGGTTTAGGTGTTGGGTATATCACTGGGTGGAAGCCTAAGGTTGTGAACCAATGGTGGTGATTAGAAGTACACTCGACTAATCATTAGGACTGTCGGCAACTTTGGTGATATAACAAGAGGGCCAATCGTATTGATTTTAATTTAACATCACTATGGGTCAGTATTTTACTTTAATGTCGTCGTGGGTTGGTAATTTACTTTAATGTCACTATTAATCGGTAATTTACTTTAGTGTCGCTGTGGGTCAGCAGTTTACTTTAATGTCGCAATGGGTCGGCAATTTACTTTTTCGATACCTACGGTTGGCCTTCCCTGGTAACCCTATGAGTGTATCATGGGATGGGGTTTACGGCTTGTACCTAGAGCATACACGTACTATAGTTGCAAGTAGCACATGACCTATGACTTAGAATTGTTGTCTAGGTGGGCTAAGATAATAAAATGAACTGCACACATATAGGTTCATTTGTATTGTGCATACTTATTAGTTCTTTCTTTTCACTTACTAGACTACTGAGCTCATCCCATGTGCACACAATTTTTAGATGATCGTGCAGGTTATCTGACCGAAGAGTAGGAGCTGGGACCCACCGTGGAATTTAGAGGTCGAGGCCGAGTGCCCATGCGATTGTTGTGTTGCTGGTCAGCAACATTGATACCATATTGGGATTCTTTTTTATTACTTTAAATATTACCCCTTTTGTACTCTAGATGTTTAAGTTGTATTTCTTGTGTATATAATATGCCTATGGGCCCAAATGTAAAGTTATTATGTAATACAATTTGGGTATCTAGAGTATTGGGGGTTTTACAAGTATGTGTGTAAGACTTCCATTGAAATACAAAAATTATTTGACTTAGTGTGTGTGTATGCTGTGCTGTGATTACTGTATCAGATGATCCTAGCAGGTTTTGGGTTAACAAGAGTTAACTCAGTCACCGGTCCAGTTTTGTATGGAATGGGGTGTGACAGGTATACCAACTAACTGTGTCTTGGGCTGGTAAAGAGTGTTCCATTTATAGATTTTTGGATCCCAAAGAGGTGAAATTCGGAGTCCTTGTCTCAATTTGGGCTCTCCTTGGGTGAGAGGAGTTCATGGGGCTGCCACTTATTCATGGGGCTATGAAGATTTCGGGGCAGCCAAGTGTTTGTGGGGCCATGAAGGAATATTCTAGCTTATAATTTGGTGGTGCTATGTGGGTTTTTTCTTCTGAGGGTGATTACAAGAGATTTGATGGTCTGATTTAGATGTACCATCCATACGCTCACTTTCAAAATGATTCCTTTGTATATGACATGCCATAATTGGACCCCTATTTTCCTCGATTTTAGGGTTTCTAGGGTTTTTGGTGTGAAAAAGGGTACTCCGTGGTTATACTACTGATGATCACAATAATGTGTGAAATCTAAGGGATATAAGTGTACATTTTTCCCCACTTTGGATAGTACTACTTCTGTTTTTCTTGTTTTTTTTGCAGTTTCCAAGTCTACAAGAGAAAGTACTTAAAGTGAACGAAGAACCGGTCCAAGCTTGAACTAACTTATCCAAAAGCAGCCCATACATTGAACCAAAGTCAGTAGGGGTGGAACCCACTCATTGCTACCACATCCTCTCTCTTACAAAATTTTGAAAATTATTTACTCTCCTTGCCACCTCATATGATCTTGAAGATGCTATGCAGAGATTTCTTTCTGATTTAGTCAAGATTAGAAGATATTGGTTAATATTATAGGGAAGGAATATGATCTGTTAATTTTGAAAACAGTTTCTCTCTTTCCTCACACAATATCTCAGAGAATGAGGATTTTTACCAAGATTGAATTTTATTTTATTTTATTTTCTTTCTTTTCTTAAAGAAGACTCGTAGAAGGAAGGAGGCAAGACCAAAGCCCTATAAAAGCCCCTTTCCCCCCCTCCTAGGAGGATTATTTCCCTTAGTTTATTTTCTAGTTTTTTTGCCTAGTTTATGCTTAGTTCACTTCTCTCTCTCCTTATATTTCTTCAAGCTTTTATTCAAGTGATTAATGATAATGCAATTCAGTTTTTAATTGTTAGTTTATTTCATTATTAGTTTACTTTGTTAATTTAGTTCATATTTTAGTTAATTTAATTAGTGCAATCAATAGTTCTAGCTTTCAAACTTTCTAGTTCTAGGAAAGAATTGGTTCAAGTGACAAGAATCAAGAGTTTTCAAGTTCAAGAGAGCAAGTTCTTCATCAATAATTCTATTCCAATACCATCACTCCAAATCAATCAAGTTTCAATTCAGCTTACACATAATCAACGTATGACAAAGTTTATTAGTAGAATTAAGATTTTTATTTAAATACAAGTAGTGGAATTATGATTTTTATGCTTTTTTTTTTTCTTTTAGATTAAATTTTTAATTACTATCTACTTAGTGTGTGTGCGTGTGTGTGTGTGTGTGTGTGTGTCACCTCAATTTATAAGTACTAAAATTGAAGAGGTGTGTTTGGCTATGCCTCCCTCGAAAGTTTGGCCTATTGTTTGAGGGTCTTTAATTGGTAAGAACTCAAATTGACGATGATGTGTCCCCTATCACCTCTCTCCGATATTAAGCCTACTCATTAAAGATTGATATTTTATTCATGAGTGTTATTTTGTTTTTCCTTGTGTTCTTATTTACATATATGCTATAATTGAAGGTGATGCCTACAATAGTGCCTCTCTCGGAAATTCAGCCGATGTATTGAGAATTTTTCTATACTTACTTGATTTCTATTTTAGTTCTTTATTTGTTAGTTTAGCTTTATTATTTGTAGATTCGTTTTTTTTAGTTGCTATTTTCAGCATGTATTTTACTTTTCTAATTAAAGTAATTTGACGTTAGAAATATTTAATTTAGATGTTGAATGTGTAAGTCCTTTTCTTTCGTTTATATGTATGTTCTAGGACCATAATCTAAAATCAACCATCCCTAGTTCACTCTTGCAGTACTTAGAGTAGGTAAGATAGAGTGACTACTCTTCGTGATTGACCTGTTGGCTACAATATACCGTATGCTTACGGTAATATATTTTTAAACTCAAACAAGTTTTTGGCATCATTGCCGAGGAGATATAGTCATTTTTATTTTTCTTACTTTAGGTTAGTTGAAGTTCTTTTCTAAAAATAAAAAAAAAAAAGAAAAAAAAAGAGAGAAAAGAGTGAAACCCCGGATCCCTGCCAGTAATCATTAACAAAAAATTAAAAAAAAAACCCATAAAATAATTCCTTTTCTTTTTCTTTTTTCATTCCAATAATTCAAGCTCTTACCAAGAGTGGAAGCATAAACATATAGTAGTCACCACTCTACTGCAGAATCCCCAGGATTCGATTGTAGGTGTATTCGAAGACTATATGGATCCCTAGCTATCAATCTACGGGCAACCTTACAGCTTTGGATTCATTGTTTAAATTATTAAGGGGTCATATCAATTGACCAATTTTTCATCCTATATTTTAGTTGTAATTAATTAATTTTTCAGAGACCACAATTTTACCTTAGGTGGTTAGTAAATGAGTGTGTTGACCCGTGATTCTATCTATCATTTAGTAAGAGTACCTATTTTAATAATGGTAAAACAACTTAAGCCTACTTTAAAGGATAGATTCTACCTGGCTAGGGTACCCCAACCTTCTTGCATTAGATTACCAGCTGCCATGGGGCACAACTATGAACTTAAAACTCAATTCATTACTATGTTACCCCACTTCCACGGGCTATCCTCCTAGGATGCTTATTTATTCCTAGGAGAATTTAAGGAGGTTTGTGTCCTCACTAAGATACAACAGCTCAGTGATGATGTTGTTAAACTTATACGCATTTGGCTCAAGGATGGAGCAGAAAGATGGCTATAAGGGCTGCCAACTAATTCCATTACCACATGGGATTAGTTTACGGTATCGTTCTTGGCAAAATTTTTTCCTTTTCTTAAAATGAACAAACTCAAGAGCGAGATCATACAGTTTTGACAAAAACTCAAGAGTCATTTTCCAGACTCATGGAAAGGTTCCAAGTTCTCCAAGAGTGTCCCCACCATGGTATTGATAAATGACATCTTTGCCAAATAATTTATAAAGGGATAGATTACCATACCAAGCAGATATTAGAGTCTATGCGTCCTACAGGCTTCATAGCTTATGCGGAAGAAAACGAAGCTTGGAACCTTTTGGTTGACCTAGCTGAAAAGATAAGAGAATGAGAGTCTAATCAAGAAAGTGAGAGAGCTATAGGAGGTAAAGGGTACTATGTCGATGGCATAGTAGCCAAGAAGGCCTATTTAGATAGCCTCATTAAGAGAATAGAAGCCCTTGTCCCTAAAGCACATGCCCCAGTCCACCAAGTCCAAAATCAGGTCTCTATGTGCAATTGATGTCACACCCTTGGACATGTAATGGAAGAATGCCTCAACAGTTCTAGGGACAATGAAAGTGATAATGCTCTTTACCCAAACAACCTGTTTAGCAACACTTACAATCCCCAGAGGCCCAATTTTGCACCACCACCTAATTCTTTCCCTCGACCTAATTTAGGCCCTTTGTCAAATTTTACAAGGCCCCTTCTCCAAGTACCTTATCAATAACCCCTGGGGTTTACATCCACTGGAGAGGCGACAAGAATTAGTGAGCTAGAGAAAAGCATGGCCCTTCGCATAATAAGCCACAATAATGTGGAGAGGCAACTCACCCAACTTGTCATAATCATGCATGAGAAAGAGAAAGAAAAATTACCTAGTCAGCTAGAGCCGAATCCTAGACATCAGGTGCTGACTCCACAAGGGCTACCTACTCCTTAGCTCAATGCTGTACAGAGTCAACAACACCAAGTGCCCTCCAACCATTGTAATGCGGTATATGCGTTATGGAGTGACTGAGAGTATCTACGGAATGGTACCACTCCTTCTCTACCATCTGACATTTCTATTGACCATTCGACTATCGAGGCTACTACTATGCCTCTCATTCCAAGTTCACCAGATGAACCTAAAGAAATTAAGGATGATTTGGTGGAAGCCACAAAAAATGATTCTATTAATGAGAGAACTTCAAACAATGTTTATGTTCCTCCTGTCCCCTATCCTAACCATTTGATGAATAAGAAGAAGACAACTTTAATGGAAAGAATTTTAGAAGTCTTCAAGAAGGTAGAGGTAAACATCCCTCTTTTGAATGCTATGACTCAAATCCTAGCCATGCCAAAGTCCTCAAAGACTTATGCACTCATAAACGCACCATAAGTGTGCCCAAAAAGGCATTCTTGACAGCTAATATCAGTTCAATGATCACACAACCTATAGCAGCCAAGTATAAGGATTCCGGGTGTCCCACCATCACTTGTGTCATTGACAACACTCACATTGATCATGCCCTACTTAACCTTAGTGCAAGTGTAAACCTTCTACCTTATCATGTTTATCAGTAACTTGGATTAGGAGATTTGAAAGCCATAGGTACCACTCTTTCATCGGTCGATCGTTCTGTCAAGATTCTGAATGGGATGATCGAAGATGTCTTACTTAAGGTAGGATAATTTATTTTCTCAATTGATTTTAGTATTTTGGACACCAAACCCTTCACCACTAGGGATAAGATCCCTATCATTCTTGGAAGACCATTCCTGGCTACCAGTAATGCATTAATCAATTAGCGGAATGGTCTACTAGGGATATCTTTTGGCAACCACACTATGGAGTTCAACATGTATAGGTTGGGCAAGTAACCCACAATTGATGAAGAAGTCAATATGCTTGAGGATTTTTTTGATGATATTATTAAAACTTTTGATATTGACTTTGATTCAGAATTCTAAGAGTGTATGGAAGAATTAGAGGATGATACTGAAAATTTCTTCTCCAAGGTTTGAAGCCTTCATACACCCATGGAGCCTATTGGTCCTCTATCAAATTCTCTTCCTAAATCCTCAATTGTTGAGCCCCCTAAGCTTGATTTGAAAGAGTTACCCTTTAACTTAAGGTATGCCTTCTTAGGAGAAGATCAAACTCTACTAGTTATTATTGCCTCAGATTTAGCTTCAAGTCAAGAGGAAGAGTTGATCAAAGTTTAAAAAAAAAATAAGGAAGCCTTAGGTTGGACCATGGTAGACATTAAAAGAACTGACCCCTCAATCGTTCAACATCATATTGACCTCATGGAGGATTCAAAACCTTCTAGGGAACCACAAAGAAGGGCTAATCCTGTGATGCAAGAAGCTATCAAGAAAGAGATCCTAAAGTGCTTGGATCATGGTATCATAAACCCTATTTCTGATAGTGAGTGGGTAAGTCCAGTACATATGGTGCCAAAGAAGTCAGGGATTAGAGTAGTCCAAAATGCTGAAAATGAGTTGATCCCTACTCGTGTCCAAACAGGATGGCTTGTGTGCATTGACTACAGGAAGTTAAATGTGGCAACTTGAAAAGATCACTTCTCTTTGCCTTTTATTGATCAAATGTTAAAGTGGTTAGCCGGACATGAGTATTATTGTTTCCTTGATGGTTATCCTGGCTATAACCAGATTTCCATTGCTTTAGATGACCAACACAAGACCACCTTTACATGCCCCTATAGAACCTTTGCTTATCGGCGTATACCTTTTGGGCTTTGTAATGCCTCTACCACGTTTCAAAGATGCATGATGAGCATTTTCTCTAATATGGTGGAGGACTTTTTGAAATTGTTTATAGATGATTTTTCTATTCATGGTATCATTTTCTAATTATTTGCATCATCTTTCTTTAGTACTGAAATGTTGCAAAGCGGCTAATCTAGTCCTTAATTGGGAGAAATACAATTTTATGGTTACACAGGGCATAGTGTTGGGTCATATCATTTCCAAAGAAGGGATCAAAGTTGATCGAGCTAAGGTGGACTTAATTTCCAATTTACTACCTCCCAAGTCAGTTAAGGACATTCATTCCTTCTTGGGTCATACAGGGTTTTATTGTTGGTTCATCAAGAACTTCAGTCACATAGCTAGATGTCTCACCAATCTTTTGGCTAAAGAGCAACCCTTTGAATTTTCTAGTGAATGCCTCATGTGCTTTGAGAAATTAAAGAAGGTGTTGAATACAACCCCCATTATTCAAGATCCCTTATGGACTGAGCCCTTTGAATTAATGTGTGATGCATCTGATTTTGCTATAAGGGCAGTCTTAGGGCAGAGAGTTGATAATCTTCCTCGTGTTATCTATTATGCCAGTAGAACTCTCAATGATGCACAACTGAACTACACCACAACTAAAAAAGAATTTTTGGCTATTGTATTTGCATTAGAAAATTTTCGTGCATATCTGATAGGTTCTCATGTAATTATTTACACTGACCATGCAACTATCAGGTACCTTGTTCAGAAAAAGGATGCCAAAGCTCGTCTCATCAGATGGGTTTTGTTTGTGTAGGAATTTGACCTAGAAATCAGGGATAAGAAAAGTAGTGAAAATTTGGTTGCAGACCATTTATCCCGATTACCCAATTCTTTGACTGTGAATTCTCCAGTTAACGAGCATTTGCCCGATGATCAACTCTTTCCAGCCTCTAGTGAACCTTGGTTTGTAGATATTGTAAATTTTTTAGTTACAAACAAGACTCCGTATCATTGATCTTCCCAAGAGAAGTACCATTTTCATTTACAGATTAAGTATTTCTTTTGGGATGATCCTTACCTTTTTAAGTCATGCCCTAACCAAATTATCTAGAGATGTATCCCTGATCATGAGCACCATTCTATTCTTTCCTTTTTCCATGATCAAGCTTGTGGTGGCCATTTTGGGCATACTAAGACTACGGCCAAGGTATTGTAATGTAGATTTTATTGGCCCAGTCTCTTCAAGGACGCCTTTGCTTATTGTAAGGCTTGTCCTTCTTGTCAGTCTTTAGGAAAAATCTGTAGAAGGAATATGATGCCTCTTAACCCAATCCTCGTGGTTGAGGTTTTTTATGTTTGGGGATTTGATTTTATGGGCCCCTTCCCTAAGTCATGTGGATATAAATATATTTTGTTGCCTGTGGTTTATGTGTCCAAATGGATTGAGGCTCGTGCTTGCAAGACCAATAACCATAAGATGGTTATTCAATTCTTAAGGGAAATCATTTTTTCCCAATTTGGTACCCTTAGAGCTATCATTAGTGATAGGGGCAAGCACCTTTGTAATAATCCTTTCGAGGCTTTGGTGAAGAAGTATGGGATTACCCATAAGTTGGCTATCCTCTATCACCCCCAAACCAGTGGGCAAATAGAACTATCCACCAGACAAATCAAGCAGATTCTAGAGAAGACAGTTAACCCAAATCGAAAGGATTGGGCTAACCATCTGTTGGATGTTTTGTGGGCATATAGGATTGCTTACAAGACCATACTTGGTCAATCTCCATACCGTTTGGTATATAGAAAAGCCTTCCACCTTCCTGTTGAGTTAGAGTATTATGCCTTTTGGACGATTAAGAAATTCAATTTTGATTTGTCTACCGTAGGAGCTCATAGAGGTCTCCAACTATTTGAGTTGGAGGTATTGCGAAATGATGCCTATGATAGTGCAAAAATTTCTAAGAAAAAGGTTGAAGCTTTTCATAATAGACACCTTGTTAGGAAATCTTTTATGCCTGGTGATAAAGTTTTGTTGTACAATTCTAGATTGCATATCTTTCTAGGAAAACTTCGTTCTCGGTGGGAAGGTCCTTGCCTTGTGCAAACTGTATTCCCCCATGGTGCTGTAAAGGTCATGAATCCATCCACCCGGGAAATTTTTAAAGTTAATGGGCATCGTTTGAAGCCATTCCTTGAGTTACCTTCAATGTATGATGCAGAGATCATGATTCTCTATGAGCCTCTTTATGATGATATTTGATCCCATTTGGTATTTTTCTCTCCTTTTCCCTTCTTGTTATTTTGTCTTATCATTTCTTTCTTTTTCTGCATTGAGGACATTGCACAATTTAAGTATGGGGGAGGGTTTAACCGTTTAGACCTTGAGGTTACGTTTTAGAGTTTTCTTGTGTTTTATTCACACCCTACAAAAAACAAATTGAGATCTAGGACCCATCTTGGTATTATAATCCCTATTGAGAGGATGGTAATGAGTATATGTCTTGAAGTGGGACCTCCCTTAAATGATTTAGAGATACTTGTCTTAAGGTGTAGAACCATTTGTTAGTTGGTGTCTTTGTTCTTAGGTTAAGAGTTGAGACCATATTCTTGGCATGATATAAAAATATATGATATAGATATGCAAAGAAAGTGAAAATTGGTCAAAAAGTAGAAAGTAAGTATAGAATTTCTAGGAGTTAGACAGAACACTATGCCCCATGAAGCGGGGTATTTTGATCGAACTTCTGAGAAAGGAACACTTCCGAAAAGAACTTAGCATCACTGTCTTTGTTGGCATATGCATAAAAGGAAGCTACTTAGTAACTTGGGTTTCTGGTGTTTACTCCACCATGTTATTCAGGCCAAATGTTGTGGAGTAGAATGAGTTCTCTACTAAAGAACGAGAAAAAAAAAAAATCTCTCAAAAAAAAAAGAAAAAACGACACAAAGAGAAAAGATACCTTTATACTTTCTAGTTTTTGATTGGTCAACGCTCCAAAACCCTAGTTCATGGTCCCTACCTTACAATGTGGTTTGCCTTAGGATAGGTCATGCTTTAGAAGATATAAGGATTGTCCCTATTTGAGATGTGTATTTGTTCCTAAATCTAGATGGAGTATTAAAGTTCAAGTGCGGGGGTTCCTCGGTTGATGTGCTCTAATTGAAAGAGGGTGTGTGTTTTATAGTTATTGGAAGCTTTATATTGTAATTTTTCAAGTTAATTTGAATCTTGGGTGTATATTCATTGCAAACACCCATGAGACACAACTCGCTCACTAGGATAACTTAGGGGTTTAAAGGGTTGCTACACGTGCTAAATACAACCGTGATTCCTACAAAAGTGAGTTAGGCTTTTTATTTGGTTTTTTTATTTTATTTGTTTTGCTTGAGGGTGAGAAAAAGTCAAGCATGAGGGAAGTTGATGAGTACAATAATGTGTGAAATCTTAGGGATATAAGTGTACATTTTGCCCCACTTTAGATAGTACTACTTTTTTTTTTTTTTTTTTTTTTTGCAGTTTCCAAGTCTATAAGAGGAAGTGCTTAAAGTGAACCAAGAACCGGTCCAAGCTTGAACTAACTTGTCCAAAGGCATCCCATACATTGAACCAAAGTCAGTAGGGGGTGGAACCCACTCATTGGTACTACATCCTCTCTCCTACAAAATCTTGAAAATTATTCTCTCTCATTGCCACCCCACAAGATCCTGAAGATGCTATGCAGATATTCCTTTCTGATTTAGTCAAGATTAGAATATACTGGTTAATATTGTAGGGAAGGAATAGGATCAGTTAATTTTGAAAACAATTTCTCTCTTTCCTCACACAATATCTCAGAGAATGAGGATTTTTACTAAGATTGAATTTTATTTTATTTTCATTATTTTCTTAAAGAAGACTTGTAGAAGGAAGGAGGCAAAACCAAGGCCCTATAAAAGCCCCTACCCCTCTCCTAGGAGGATTATTCCCCTTAGTTTATTTTCTATTTTTTTCCTAGTTTATGCTTAGTTCACTTCTCTCTCTCTCCTTATGTTTCTTCAAGATTTTATTCAAGTGATTAATGTTAATGCAATTCAGTTTTTAATTGTTATTTTGTTTAATTATTAGTTTATGTTGTTAATTTAGTTCATAGTTTAGTTAATTTAATTAGTGCAATCCATAGTTCTAGCTTTCAAACTTTCTAATTCTAGGAAAGAATTGGTTCAAGTGACAAAAATCAAGAGTTTTCAAGTTCAGAAGAGCAAGTTCTTCATCAATAATTTTGTTCCAATATCATCACTCCAAATCAATCAAGTTTCAATTCAGCGTACATATAATCAAGGTATGACAAAGTTAATTTGTAAAATTAAGATTTTTATTTAAGCACAAGTAGTAGATTAGGATTTTTATGCTTTTTTTTTCTTCTAGATTAAATTTTTATTTACTATCTACTTAGTGTGTGTGTGTGTGTGTGTGTGTGTGTGTGTGTGACCTCAATTTATAAGTACTAAAACTAAAGAGTTGTGTTTGGCTATGCCTTCCTTGGAAGTTTGGCCTATTATTTGAGGGTTTTTAATTGGTAAGAGCTCAAATTGATGATAATTTGTCCCCTATCACCTCTCTCTGATATTAAGCCTACTTATTAAAGATTGATATTTTATTTATGAGTATTATTTTTTTCCTTGTGTTTTTATTTACATATGTGCTATGATTGAAGGGGATGCCTACAGTAGTGCCTCTCCCATAAATTCGGCCGATGTATTGAGAATTTTTCTCTACTTACTTGTTTCTATTTTAGTTCTTTATTTGTTAGTTTAGCTTTATTATTTGCAGATTCTTTTTTTTAGTTGTTATTTTTAGAATTTATTTTAATTCTCTAATTAAAGTAATCCGGCTTTAGAACTGTTTAATTTAGATGTTGATTGTGTAGGTCATTTTCTTTCATTTATTTGCATGTTCTAGGACCATAATCTAAAATCAACCATCCCTTGTTCAATTTCACCATACTTAGAGTAGGTAAGATAGAGTGACTAATCTCCTTGTGATCGACCCATTGGCTATAATATATCGTATGCTTGCGGTAACTTATTTTTAAACTCAAACAACTACTCTAGTCAGCTATCATCTCTGTTGTTTGGAAGTAAATGGCCTCATCCACGATTTATGAGTCATCATAGTTGGGGGAGGATGACAATATTGGGTGTTTACAGAATGCCCCTCTTTTGCCGAGGCCTGTGCCATAGCTGAAGGACAAAGAAAAGAATGACCACATTTTATCATCCAGAGCATGTACTGCCATCATCTTTGCTCAAAGGTGATGGAGGTGCAAATGCAGCAGATAATATCTTGTAACTACTAAATGTTTAGGATCTTACCTGGGCCATCGATTGTAGGAAAGAAATTTGAGTCCTCTCAATCCTGCAAAAGATGTTAGTAAACATAAAATTTTGATCGGAAATCCTTCATTTCTGGGCCATTGATGGAAGGCCCTAGAGCTATTCAGGAGGTTTTTCTAGCAATCCTTATTCATGCTCCTCCTAGACCATCAATTGTGGGAAAGGAATTCGAGCCCTTCCAATCTTGCAAAAGATGTTAGTAAACATAGAATTTTGATCGACTATCCTCATTCATGCTGTTCCTGGACCATTGATTGTAGGAAAGAAATTTTAGCTCTTTCAATCATGCAGAAGATGTTAGTAAGCAAAGACTTTTGATCGGAAATCCTTATTCATGTTACACCCGTGCCCTAATCCAGTCTAATTTGAATTGTTTTACCAGGCCTAGAATCGGAGATTGAAAGTACAATCGGATTTTGGCTCACAATTGCGTACTTCCGAAGGGGTAGAGATGACCCCACATGTTCGTGCATTGCATGCCTATCTAACTGGAGGAGATTCATACCTTTCGATCTCAGATGGAAAGTGCCCCGACTCCCCACACTTGATTTTTGACATGCATCATAATCATCGAAAGGCCTTGAGCATGTCTGAGGCCAGCCACCCGTTCAAGGCCAACCATGGGACAACAAGTTGTCAAGATAGCAAGCTATCTTGGCCCTAAAAAACAAACCACCAGAAGCAGCCTGGGCCTGAATCTGGTGCCTATTTCCGATGGGTTGATAGGCTACTGTTGAGGTTTCGATGCTCGTGGTTTTGCCACTCACATTGTAAATGCCTTTGGATGATCCCAAATCATCCTCCACATTTTTCTCTTGATGTGGGTACCTTATGGACCTAATTGTGCAGGTCCTCGTGCCCCGAATTTCATTTTAACCCGATCGGTTCAAAAGGGGTCCAAACCAAATGGACCCTAAGGCCCACTTAAGTTATAAGTTGGGAAATGAGGATTCATTTCCTCATTTCCCTTGTGCCCAACATAGGAGAGGAGAGAAAGAGGAGAGGACGAAAGAAGAAGAGGAAGAAGGAGGGGATTGGAGGCCTACCTTGGTGTCGGTTGCCGCCTTGCTGCTGGAATCGCTGTCGAAGGTAAGTACAACCTCCCATACCTCTCTCCCTCTCTTCATTTCAACCTAGAAAAAACTAGGTATGGATGGAATCTTAGTGTACACACCATGCTAAGGTTATAGGATGGGTGGTCTACCCTCCCGATGTTGTTGCCGAGCTCGAACCAAGCCCAGTGAGCTCTGGCAACATGTAAAGCTAAAAGACCAACTAGGGTTTCGATCATTCGTTTGACATTTCTCCCAAAAAATTTGATGGAATTGAAATATTCTTGGCTTAGAATAATGCTAGGAACATCCCCTACAAACTCCACAGAATAAATCTCAACGATTGGGCCCGAGCCAAAAAACCCCAAAATAGTTGGACTGCTCTGAACTACCACCGAAAACAACCCACTGGATCCACTGGGCCTATTTTTTGTGGCATATTTCCAGTGGGCATGGAGCCTTATGTGCTCTCTGTCACTTCCACTGGAAACAGGACTGGTATTTCCAATGGAAATGCCCTGTTTTCGATGGTTGTTTCCGGTGATAGCACTGTCACTTGGGGACAGTGTTTGTACCCTTTAGGGGTGACCTATGTGGGTCCCTCCCGATGTTTTTGATGTGTACTAATGTATAATTCTCTTTATGTCTAGGACAGTGACATGCACGTGCCTCGAAGACAGAATTGAATTGATTGATCGGTGGCCGTACTTGAACCCGTACACACCCAATCGTCAAACAGATGAGGGATGGACTGTGTTTATTTCTAAAATGTTTACTTTCATTAAATTGCTCATATATTTAGAATTATATGTTTAATTTTAATTATTCAAATATAATTATGATATGCTACATTATCATTTTATGATTTTGATATGAATTGTATGGTAATATATGATGTGGCCAAGGTGGTACCAGGTCTGTGATTGCTGTATGTATATTGTATTCATGCATTGATTATGTGCATTAGAGTTAGTTGTAGTAATGGGTTACACTTTGTGGCCAAGGTCTAGCTAGTATCATGTACCCTGGGACTACATTTAGAAATGGATATGCTTCTTAGCCGAGGTCTTACCGATGTTGCGTAGTCCATACTCAACTGCTATTTACATGTTGGATTAGGTAAATGGTCTCAGGTTACACTTTGTGGCCAAGATCTCTCTGGTATCGTGTACCTGGGACTGTATTTGGAGATGGATAACACTTTGTGGCCGAGGTCTCTCTGGTATCGTGTAATCCATACTAACTCTATCATTATGAAGGCATATTGTATACATATGGCTAGGTATCACTCCCTATGCTATGCACCCTTGCCAACAGAGGTTGAGGTGTTGGATAACCCATTGTGGTATGTTTGATGTGCCTTTATGAAGTGTCACTCCTGCGGTACGATATGAATGTTGCCGAAGGAGGGAACCTATGCGGCATGGCCAATGTGTTACTGGCTCCATAACTGCTAGGAGGGGGTTATCAAGGGTTTGCTGGGTGACCCATGGATGCATACAGGGACCGGCAGGCTTCTAATCATAGTTAAGGTTTGTATCGCTACAGAGTTGATGTCATTTCCAAGATAAGGGATATAGCCTAATGCGTCGTAGTAGCATTTACTAGACTTAGTTTGTATTGTTAGGTGGATAATAAATAAATGAATTGCATCACGAGCATCATGGACTATGTGTTTAATTTCCACAATCATACATCATACATTATTATTGCTATCGTCGTGCTTGGATGCGTTTGACCCCACCCCTCATTGAGCAAGTTGGAAAGCTCACCTCACGTACACACCCCTTTTTAGATGATGATGTAGGTACCATGGTGCACATGACGGGTGACCCAGTATCTTCTGGGTCGGAGTATGGTGTGAGTGATTGGTGGATGCCAGAAGCGGAGGAGCACGATCAGGATTGTGCTTGTGATCACTATGCTTACACCGCACCGTGAAATTATACATTATATTTTGATACTTTTGGATATAGTTGTGGATTGTATATTTTCTTGAGATTATATTATATGTCATGGATGAATGTAATAGAATAACTCGGTTATTGCTATTATATTATCATTAGATGTTTTCCCATTTTATCTATAATTCTGCTACTATACTCTGATTCTGCTACTTATGTTGGTTTGTCTTGTGAGATTGTGAAAATATTAAGGTACTGCTACCAGAGATCCTAGTAGGTGGTAAATTGGGTTTACTGCAAGGTGGGGTGTGACAGCTATGGTATCAAAGCGCGATGCTCTGCCTTGACTCACAATCTCAGCCAAACCACGATATTGGGGAAATTAAGATTAAATAAAAATCTCAAGATAACAATAATAGAAATTACACAATTAGGAGACAAGTATAGGTCTTAAGCTGTTTCATTATAATAAAGAATTCGAATATACAACTTACACTTTTATAAGAAAAATAAAGTACTGAAAGCGGGAAATCCTAAATAGCCTAAGTCTAGGAAAGTTAAACAACTGAAGCAAATGACATAATGTAAAATTTCAACTAAACCTAAATCATCAAACTCGAATAAAACATGGAAAGGAAAATCCTAAAAGCTACAGTGGAAAACATACCACTACTCTTGCTGCTCTTGCCATTGCTGCTGCTAGTTCTGTCCTTAGCCTTGAGCCTGGTTGAGACCATGCGTTCTTGGAGGAGGCACCAGAATGCCAAGGTGGAAGGCCATCGCCTGCATCTGAGCCTCTAGGGATGCCACTCTATTGTCCATAAGATAATAGGTTCTGCCCATGCTCTTGAGGCGGCTATCCATGCTCCTTATCAATGACATAGTGGTATCCAGATGAGCCATAACATCATTGAAACTATAAGGCCTTGCACCCCTAGTACTCTGAGATGTAGAAGCCGCTATAGAACCCATAGCCTAGGATTAGGTGGTGGAGCCCCACCAACCCCAGTAGCTTCTCCTCCTACTCTGAAATTCATATGCCAGAGTCTGAGGTGGGCAGTACACTAGGTCACCGACATTACTAACCATCAGAATATTGGCCAACTACCCCCAGGTCAAAGGAGATCTCCACCCCCTTCACCTAGGAGGTGATCCGCATCTCTTCGGCACCCCGGTTCATGCATTGCAAGTTAGAGAAGAATAGCTTGTCCAGTGTGGGGTAGTAGTATCTATTGGGTTTTAAGATATAGTACCACCCAACCTCATGATACCATTGATGGAGGCGAAATGCACGAAAGTCATTGATCCTCACATAGACTCCTGGGTCCACATTCTGGCACTCGAAAAGTTCCCAACGGTCTTGCTTAACAATAGAGCAGAACAGAATGGGGTTGAACTGCTCAGTGGTATCTTGCTCCTCTTGTATAAGTGCACGTCGAGTACGTACATGGCATCCAGACATCGTTGCAAGATGATTCCTAAGGATTTGGAATGGAAAACCTAGTTAAATGGCTGAATGCAAAACTCATAGAGAAGAAAATCATAAAAAACTTGGTTACAGAGAGAGAAAACATACATGGGATGCGAATGTAGTGCCGATCGATCGTGAAATAGCAAGAGGAAGGTAAGGAATGGGTAGAAAAAGACTTCTTGGCCATTTCCACTCCTTTCTTACAAGAGCAAATAGGGTTTTGTGCGAATTTTCCAAGACTCGAGCCTATTTATGGCCGATTTGGTGCCACTGGAAACAGCCCACCAGAAACACTGGGCATGCTTTCGGTGCTTGTTTCCAGTGAAGGGAAAGTTGATTTTTGCCCTCTGTTTTGCCCACTGGAAATACCACTGATATTTTCAATGGACTAAACCATATTTCGGGTGGTGTGACCCCCTGTTTCTGATGGACTCTTTTGACAAATAAATCATTTTATTTTTCAAATCTAGAATTTTATTTTGGTTCCTTTAATGGTGTGCCTCCTTAGGATATGTGCACGATCAGATCCTAATTTATGTACCTCACTTATGCATGCCCTAACCATAATTTTGACTATCGTATACGTGTGGGAGCCACTATGCATGCATGTGTTCCAATTACATGCAACCTTGATTATACATGTGCACTGATCGGATTCCTTCACAGGAATCATGTCCATCGGAACACCCAATCCCAATCACGCCTATTGCCTCCCACTTCCCCTACACGGAATCGGGGTAGACCCCTCAATGCACCTCCGGCTCTGTCTGTACTTACAGCCCAGGATGTGGCATCCATCAACAACATGATGCGGGAAGTGGAAGAAAGGCAAAACTAGTTTATGGCCAGGATCAATAATAGAATCCAAGCAGCAATAGAAGCCCGCAATGCATCGCCCACACCTTCTACTCCACTGGCACCTATTCCAATACTCGTTGGATTGGCTACCCTTCAAACATCTAGTGGGGGCACAAGTGCATGGATATGTGCAAGACCCGATGTTGGAACAATCTCAAGCCCATATAGAGGGTTGTACAGACTTGACAAAAATGATGGAGAAGTTTCACCAGCTTAGGCCACCATGTTTCTCCAAGGTGGGGCAAGACCCGTTGTATCAATCAAGGGGGATTGGTGGAATGAAGAAGGTTTTTAGACTGATGGGCTGCACTGATGAGTAAAAAATTTTGTGTGTTGGCTATCAGTTACAGAATGAAGCAGATGATTGGTGGAGTACCACCGAGCCTATTCTGAGGGCTAGTAACCCACCCTACTTGGGTAGACTTCAAAGGAGCCTTCTTTGAGAACTATATTTTAGAAAGCTTTCAGGATAGGAGAGAGAGTGAGTTCTCTCATTTGGTTCAAGATTCCTGATCTGTGCTTGAGTATCAGCAATGCTTCGAGGAGCTATTCCATTTTGCTCCTGAGCATCTTAGAGGTGATAGGGCTA
This sequence comes from Macadamia integrifolia, assembly GCF_013358625.1. Classification (NCBI taxonomy): domain Eukaryota; kingdom Viridiplantae; phylum Streptophyta; class Magnoliopsida; order Proteales; family Proteaceae; genus Macadamia; species Macadamia integrifolia. The sequence goes on along the minus strand of NW_024870453.1, from coordinate 83,064 downwards.
AAGCGAAGAAGTTTAAGAAAGGGTTGAGACCAGGTATTGGGTCAACCATTATGGGGTTGAAACTGCAAACCTATGCTAAGGTGGTCCAAGTGGCCAAGTCTATTGAAGACCAACATAGGGATAACTACACGGCTCAGCAAGGAATAGGAAAGAGGCTAATGGGATCTACTGATTCTAGGGAAGACAGCAAACTTTCTGAGTGCCTTATATCAACCCAAATCTAGTACAATTTAGGAGGCCTGATGCTAGTCTGACTTCCCAGCCCTCCCGATCTAGCACTGCATCTTAGTCCTCGGGATCATGCCTGAGATGCTTTCATTGTGATCTACCGGGCCACATGGCGAGGACATACCCCCACTGAAGGCCAGGTGATGCACCCTACAACATGCCACCTAGCCCCAGTAGACATATTCAGCCCCTAGACCAGCACAACCCTACAGGGCCAGAGACCACAGGGTAGAGTGTTTTCTATGACTGCAGAAGATGCTGAGGCTGCACCCAGTGTAGTGACAGGTACATTATTGATATCATTATTGCCTGCACATGTATTATTTGACTCAGGAGCCTCGTATTCATTCGTGTCACTGACATTTGTGATGAAGATGAGAATTCCACCTAAGGGACTAACTCAATGTTTGGCTATAAGCACCCCTACAGAAAGTGTGATGGGTTTGAACTATGTTTATGAGCCTTACCCAGTGACCATAGGTGATCATGAGTTGAATGCTCACTTGATTGAGTTGGATATGACCAACTTTGACGTGATTTTAGGAATAGACTAGTTGTCCGTATACAAAGCCAGTGTGTTATATGCGGAGAAGGCTATCATTTTCAAACCTCGTGATGATGATGAGTTTGTGTTCTAAGGGGATAAGACCAAAAAACCCAAGAAAGTTATCATATTCGCACTCCAGATGAAGAAGCTACTGGATAAGGGATGTCAAGGCTACTTAGTATCTGTGATGGATACTGAGGTAGAGATTAGGCCATTAACTGAGCTAGATGTGGTGAGAAAATTTCTCGTTGTATTCCCAGATGACTTGACAGGTTTGCCCCAAACCAAGAGATATAATTTGCTATAGACCTACTCCCCGGCTTGGCATCAGCGTCAAAGGCCCCTTACCACATGGCCCCCATAGAGTTAAAGGAATTGCAGGTGCAACTTTAAGACCTTCTAAAGAAGGGATTCATGAGACCTAGTGTGTCTCCATGGGGAGCATCAGTATTGCTTGTTAAGAAGAAAGACGAAAGTATGAGATTGTGTATCGATTACTGGGAGCTTAATAAGCTGAGCATTAAGAATCGGTATCCGTTGCCAAGGATAGATGATTTATGTAATCAGTTGCAAGGTGCCAAGGTGTTCTCCAAGATCAACCTTAGGTTAGGCTACCACCAGCTCAGGATCAAGGATAGTGATGTCAGTAAGGTAGCCTTCAGATCAAGGTATGGACATTATGAATTCTTGGTAATGACATTTGGGTTAACTAATGCATCGGCTACATTTATGGATTTGATGAACCGGGTATTCTAGGATGTCTTAGATAAGTTGTGATAATATTCATTGATGACATTTTGGTCTACTCCAAGAGTGTAGAGGAACATGCTGTTCACCTAAGGTTAGTACTACAATGGCTGAGAGAGAAGCAACTCTATGCCAAATTCAGCAAGTGCTAGTTTTGGCTATCACAAGTGGCATTCCTAGGCCACATTGTTTCAGTTAAGGGTATAAAGGTTGACCCAGGAAAGGTGAAGGCAGTTCTAGAATGGGAGACTCCCAAGAGTGTAGCAAACATACATAGTTTTCAGGGATTGATCGGATACTATAGGAGGTTTATTGAGAACTTCTCTTGCATTGCTACTCCGATGATCGGACTCACATGAAAGGGTGTAAAATTTGAGTGGTCTAATGCTTATGAGAAGAGCTTCAAGGAGCTAAGGCAAAAGTTGGTATCAGCTCAAGTTTTAACTATCCCGACCAGTACAGGTGGTATGGTTATTTATAGTGATGCCTCCAAGCTGGGATTGGGATGTGTATTGATGTAGCACAGGAAAGTTATTGCTTATGCATTTCATCAGTTGAAAGATTATGAGAAGAACTACCCCACCTATGATTTGGAGTTGGCAGCCATGATATTTACACTAAAAATATGGAGACACTACCTATATGGTGAGAAGAGTGAGATCTTCAATGACCATAAGAGCCTCAAGTATTTCTTCACTCAAAAAGAGCTCAATATGAGATAGAGACATTGGTTAGAGCTCATGAAAGATTATGATTGTATTATCCACTATCACCCAGGAAAGGCAAATGTGATAGCTGATGCACTTAGTCAGAAATCCGAGTCACTGACTCTTGCATCACTGACCACCAGTGAGTATCTTCTAGAGGATGCCAGGAAGCTAGACTTGGAGCTATTAGTAGAGGGTGTCACCTTGTCACTATCAGCATTGGTGGTGCAACCTAGTCTGTGGATAGGATCACTGCAGCTCAGGTTATTGATGCAGAGTTATAGAAGCTGATGGTAGAATACCAGGAAGGAACCCAAAAGGACCTAGATTTCTCGATGACTGAAAGTGGGATTCTCAAGTTCAAAGGGAGGTTGTGTGTGCCTAGTGATGGTGATTTGAGAGACACAGTTTTGAGAGAGGCATATGGTTCTCCATACACCATTCACCCTGGCAACACTAAAATGTACAAGGACCTTAAGGGCTCCTACTGATGGAAAGGAATGAAGAATGATGTGGCCACACATCTATCCAGATGACTCACTTGCTAGCAAGTCAAAGCTAAGAGACAGAGGCCTCATGGGTTATTACAATCCCTACCATTCTGGAGTGAAAATGGGAGAATATTACTATGGACTTCATCATAGGCCTACCCCATACACAGAAGGGTATGAATGCCATTTGGATAGTTGTGGACCGCTTGACTAAGGCAGCTCACTTTATCTCAATCAAAATCACATTTTCTATGGACAAGTTGGCCAAGTTGTATGTCAATAACATCATCAAGTTGCGTAGTGTACTAGTTAGTATCATATTTGATCGAGTTCCCAAGTTCACTTCTAAGTTCTGGACCTGTGTGTAGAAGGCTATGGGCACACAGTTGGCTTTCAGCACTGGCTTTCACCCTCAGACAGATGGTCAATCAGAGAGGACTATTTAGACATTGGAGGACCTACTCCGAGCATGTGCCTTGGATATGAGTTATGGTTGGGATGAGCACATTTTCCTTATTGAGTTCTCCTACAACAACAATTATCAGGCCACCATCGGAATGTCCGCATTCAAGGCATAGTATGGCAGGAAGTGTTGAACTCCACTCTAATGGGATGAGGTTGGTGAGCGGTATATTTTGGGTCTAGACTTGATATAGGCTACCAGTGAGAAGGTGAATGTGATCAAAGAAAGGATCAAGGCAGCTCAGTCCAGAAAACAAAGCTACGCAGATGTTAAGAGGAAACATCTAGAGTTTGGCATTGAAGAAAAGGTCTTCTTACGGATCTCCCTAGTTAAAGGGGTGATGCAGTTCGGCAAGAAGGGAAAGCTTAGTCCAAGGTTTATCGGACCATATGATGTACTGGAGAGGATTGGACTGGTAGCTTATCAGATAGCTCAACCACAAGAATTGGAAGGTACACATGATGTCTTATATATTTCTATGTTGAGGAAGTACTTTCCTAACCCAACTCACGTCTTGACTTACATCCTCGTGAGTTGGATAAGGACTTTGTCTTGTGGAGTATCTGGAGAAGATTGTTGATTGGAAGGACCATGTTCTTCGTAACTACACCGTTTCCTTCTTTAAGGTGAAATGGATGAACCACCCCGAACAGAAATTATCCTGGGAGCGAGAAGATGAAATGATGAAGTAGTATCCTAGATTTTTTTATTTACCAGGTATATTCAATTTCGAGGATGAAATTCTTGTAAGGTGGGGGGGATGTTACACCCATGCCCCAATCTAGTCTAATTTAACCTATTTTGTCAGGCCTAGGATCAGTGATCGAAAGTACGACCAGGGTTTGGCTCGTGGCTACTCATTACCAAAGGGGTAGAGATGATCCTACATATTTGTGCATTGTGTGCCTATCTAACTGGAGGGGATTCATACCTTTTGATCCCAGATGATAAGTGACCCGACTCTCCACACTTGATTTTTGGCACGCATCATAATAGTCGAAAAGCCTTAAGCATGTCCGAGGGTAGCCACCTGTGTGAGGCCAACCATGGGATAGCAAGCTATCTTGGCCACTGGAAACAAGCCATCGGAAGCAGCCTGGGCCTGAAGCCGGTGCCTATTTTCGGTGGGTTGATAGGTTGTTGTCAAGGTTCCGATGCCCATGGTTCCCACCACTCGCATTGTAAATGACTTCGGATGATCCAAAATCATCCTCTACATTTTCCTCTTGATGTGGGTACCTTATAGACCTAAATGTGTGGGTCCTCGTGCCCCAAATTTCATTTTAACCCGATTGGTTCAAAAGGGGTCCAAACATAGGATTCATTTCCTCATTTCTCTTATGTTATAGTTGGGAAATGAGGATTCATTTCCTCATTTCTCTTATGCCCAACATAGGAGAGGAGAGAAAGAGGAGAGGAAGGAAGAAGAAGAGGAAGAAGGAAGGGACTGGAGGCCTACCTTGGTGCTGGTTGCCGCCTTGTTGCCAGAATCGCTGCCAGAGATAAGTACAACGTCCCATGCCTCTATCTCTCTTCATTTCGACCTAGAAAAAGCTAGGTATGGATGGAATCTTGGTGTACACACCATGCTAAGGTTGTAGGATGGGTTTTCTACCCTCCCAGTGTTGTTGCCGAGCTCGAACCAAGCCCAGTGAGCTCCGGTAACATGTAATGCCAAAAGACCGACTAGGATTTCAATCGTTCGATCGATATATCTCCCAAATAGCTCGATGGAATTGAAATCTTCTTGGCTTAGAATGATTCTAGGAACATCCCCTACAAAGTCCATAAAATAAATCCCGACGATCGAGCCCAAGCCAGAAAACCCCAAAATAGTTGGACTGCCCTGAACCACTACCAAAAATAGCCCATCGGATCCACTGGGCCTATTTTTGATGGCATATTTCTAGTGGGCATGGAGCCTTATGTGCTCTCTGTCACCTCCACTAAAAATAGGACTGATATTTTCTGGTGGAAATGCCTTGTTTCTGACGGTTATTTTCAATGATAGCATTGTCACTTGAGGATAGTGTCTATACCCTTTGGAGGTGACCTGTGTGGGTCCTTCGTGATATTTTTGATGTGTACTGATGTATGATTCCCTTTGTGTCTAGGGCAATGATACGCACGTGCCCCGAAGCTAGAATTGAATTGATCCATCGGTGGCAGTACTTGAACCCGAACACACCCGATCGTAAAACAGGTGAGGGATGGACTGTGTTTATTTCTAAAATGTTTATTTTCATTAAATTGCTCACATGTTTATATTTATATGTTTAATTGTAATTATTCAAATACGATTATGATATGCTACATTGTCATTTTATAATTTTGATATAAATTGTATGGAAATGTATGACGAGATCCGATGTGGTACCAATACGGTGATCACATTGTGTTTGGATGTGTGTGTGTGTGTGAGATAGAATTCGATGTGGCCGAGGTGGTACCAGGTCCGTGATTGTTGTATGTATGTTGTATTCATGCATTGATTATATGCATTAGAGTTAGTTGTAATTGTGGGTTACACTTTGTGGCCAAGGTCTCACTAGTATCGTGTACCCCGGGACTACATTTGGAAATGGATATGCTTCGTGGCCGAGGTCTTACCAAAGTTCCGTAGTCCATACTCAACTGCTATTTGCATGCTAGATTAGGTAAATGGTCTCAAGTTACACTTTGTGGCCAAGGTCTCTCTGTTATCGTGTACCCAGGACTGTATTTGGAGATGGATTACACTTTGTGGCCTAGGTCTCTTCGGTATTGTGTAATCCATACTAACTGTATCATTATGAAGGCATATAGTATACATATGGCTAGGTATCACTCCCTATGCTATGCACCCTTGCCAATAGGGGTTGAGGTGTTGGATAACCCATTGTGGTTTGTTTGATGTGTCTTTCCGAAGTGCCACTCCTGTGGTACAATGTGATTATTGGCAAAGGTGGTAACCTGTCTGGCATGGTCGATGAGTTACCGGTGTCGTGACTTCCAGGAGGGGGTTATCAGGGGTTTGCTAGGTGACCCATGGATGCATGTGGGGATCGACAGGCTTCTAATCACGGTTAGGGTTTGTATCATTATGTAGTCGATGTCGTTTTCAATTCGAGGGATATGCACCATAGTAGCATTTACCAAACTTAGTTTGTATTGTTAGGTGGATAATAAATAAATGAATTGCATCATGAGCGTCATGGACTATGTGTTTAATTTCCACAATCATGCATCATACATTATTACTGCTATCGTCTTGCTTGGATGCGTTTGACCCCACTCCTCACTGAGTGAGTTGGAAAGCTCACCCCATGTTTACACCCCTTTTTAGATGATGATGCAGGTACCGTGGTGCCCATAGCGGGTGACCCAGTATCTTCTGGATCGGAGTATGGTGTGAGCGACTGGTGGATGCTAGAAGAGGAGGAGCACGATCAGGACTGTGGTTGCAATCATTGTGCTTACGCTGCACTATGAGATTGTACATCATATTTTGATACTTTTGGATATAGTTGTGGATTGTATATTTTCTTGAGATTATATTATATGTCATGGATGAATGTAACAGAATAACTCAGTTACTGTTATTATATTATCATTAGATGTTTTCCCATTTTATCTATAATTTCGCTACTATACTCTAATTCTGCTGCTTATGTTGGTTTGTATTGTGAGATTGTGAAAATGTTAAGGTACTGCTATCAGAGATCCTGGTAGGTTGTAAGACAGGTATGTGTCTTACTCACACCATTGGTATTCCTAATGGTAAATTGGGTCTACTACAAGGTGAGATGTGACAATTCATGCCATTTTTGGACCATTGATGGAAGGGCCCAGAGCTATTTAGGAGGTTTTATTGGCAATCCTTATTCATGCTGCTCCTGGACCATTGGTTGCAGGAAAGCAAATTTAAAATTGAGTCCTTTCAATCTTGCAAAAGATGTTAAAAGCTGATTTTCCTTCCCTAGGTCACTTAGGACCACTAGTCTAGTGGTCTAGTCTAGGTCTCCTGGGACCATAGGACCGTGTACCTTGATTTTGGTCACCTGGGACCGATTTGTCTTGAGTCTGATCTTGGGCCACCTGGGGTCACACCTATCCATGGAAGGTTCAAAATCTTACCTGGACCATCGATTGTGGGAAAGAAATTTGATCCCTTTCAATCCTATAAAAGATGTTAGTAAAAATAGAGATTGATTTCCCTAGTCTAGGTCTCCTGGGACAGCTAGTCTATGGGTCTAGTCTAGGTCTCTTGGGACCATAGGATCGGGTGTCTTGATTTTGGTCACTTGGGACTGGTTTTGAATGAGCTTGGGCCACCTATGTCTGGTGCAAATGAAACTGGGCCTCTGGGGCCGATGCAAAGGAATTGGGCCACCTGGGGCCGATGCAAATGAAACTAGGCATTTGGAGCCGATGCAATGGAATTGGGCCTCCTGAGACCGACGCAAAGGAATTGGGCCTCCTAGGGCCGATGCAAATGAAACTAGGGCTCCTGGGGTCGGTGCAAATGAAACTGGGCCTCTAGGGCAGATGCAAAGGAATTGGACCTCCTGGGGCTAGTGCAATGGAATTGGGCCAAGTGGGACAGATGTAAATGGAACTAGGCCTTAGGGCCCAGAATTGGGCCACTTGGGATGGTGCAATGGGATTTTCTAACTTTTGAATCTTTTTTATTTTTGAACCTTGAAGTTTCAAATTTGAATTTTTGAATTTTGAAATTTATTTTTGAGCGAGAAACCACTCCCTCCAAAATAGACTATTCGAGGATCATGCAGAGTCACGATGCCAATCACCGAGGATCTCGCGGGATGATTGGCAAGCCCTGACTGCAGATGGAATATTCCCTTTCTTCACAGGGCCATGAAGGGTTCGTGGGGAATGAAAAATGGGCCTCTATAAAAGGAGTGGTCCCCCCTGTTGACTCATTTCAACTATCGCTTTCAGTGAGAACTTTTTCTAAATTTTTAGAGTTTCTCTTGGATTCTTATGGTCTGAGTCATGGTAGAGAGAGGGAGGAAGAGGACCCACAGTGGTCATATTTTGAGGGGGACGTCTAGTTGTGATCCATCGGCTTAGGGGGCAGAGGGGTCTGCCTTCTGGTACATGGGGTAGACGCTTCAAGGCACGTAGAAACATATCTGCAACTCGGCATGGGATATGTGGGTAAGTCATTTTCAGTCATTTGCTCCTATTTATTTCTTTATTTTTATTCCTATTTTTTTTGCTTTTTATTAATTTTTTCTATTTATTTATTTATTTATTTAGGTGCCCCCTAAGGGCGTGATTCCAAACTTGGGGAGATACAGCTTTCTGAACAGGGTCCAAGAATGGTATGTAGTTCTTACTACGGGGATGAGGCTTCGGATCAAACACCTGCCTACGTTGCTTAGTCAAGTTGGAGACCAAGAAGTTGGATGCTGAGTCGATGAAGGTAATCATTGAGTGGTGGTGGCTGAGCACACACTCCTTCCATCTTCCAGTTGGTGAGATTACTATCATCCCACTATGCTTTATGCTTTGACTAGAGTTCCCTTTGGCGATCGACTCATCACCTTTCCCGAGTCTCTGGGGTCAGATGATTTTTTTGATTTGACGGGCATTAGGACTACCCCTACCTATAAGATGATCTCTCTGGCAAACATCTATGATCGCTAGTGGGATACGTCTCATAGACCCCTAAATCCCATCGAGACCCTCCAGTTACTCTGCTCCTTTCTCCTATACGTTGTGGGACAATGTCTGTTTAGCAACTTTCGAGGCATGATCGATAGCTGCATGGCAAGTCTATTTTGAAACTTTGAGGTGATCGATTACTATGATTGGGGTGGTGCAACATATGCATATCTGGTACGGATCCTGAACCACTTGGCCTATGGGGATTGCAGCATCTGTGGCATGGGTTACATCATTCAGGTATTATTCTGTCCTTGTATATTCTTTCCTTTTCTTGAGTGTGCATCTTTTGTTGACCTGTTGTTTTTTATTTCCCAAAATAGCCCTGGATTTATGAGCAGTTAGGGTTCATGTTCCTGGAGCTACATGACCTTAACGAGCTCTTCTTCCTAGTGGCTAAGAGATGGGGGGATAGCTATGTTTTGAAGGGTCGATCCTCCCTTCCCAGTGGGTCCACTACCCATTCTCTCTTGAAGGGCATACTGATGGTAATTTTTGCTTGCTTTTGAGTTTTCCCATTTATCTTGTACTGCACTTAGCTGAATCTCCGTATACCTTAATCTTCTTTACTCCAATGGTCAGAAGTACCTCCAATCCCAATGCACAAGCTTCATACTCAATTGGTGTAGGGGAGTTCCAAATGGGATGAAGATGGTAAGTAAAGGCCGTTTGGTGTGACTAGTAGTACTCCTACATCACGCCCCTTCTGGTTGGATGCCCTGTTAAAATATAATTGCCATTCATCGTGTAACACCCCAAATGTCACCTCTTTACATTAATTGTGAACAGGCAAGAGTGACAGGCAGGAGAGGTCTACAATAGCTTGGCTGGTAGCAGTAGAATGCAAGGAAGGGAAGAATGATCCAACATGTATCTGTGTTTTCTGCCAACAGTGTTGGAAGAATCAGCAATCAAAGTGGGCCAACAGGTGATTATTAACCTCTAATATGGATTGGATATGATATGGAATACAATAGACTCAAGGGACACAACTCTGACCCAGTTGGCTAGAGAGTCTTGAACATGATAGGATGGTCTATCGATTGGACAAAATGGTCAAATTTGATTGAAATGGGTCCCACTTTTGAAATTTGACATGTGGACCTATTTCCATGGGTCTGTTATGATCACATAGGTTAAATAATAAAATTAGAAAATTAGAAACTATAATTAAAGATGGGTACATAATTAGTTATATATGTATTTATAATATGATATAATATAAGTAATATAGTATTACATATATATATTATATATAATACTAGGAGTTAGTGGAACATTCCACTAAGGTTAGTGAGGTTATAAAAGGACCATCACCGACCTCTATACCCCATTTTCTCACTTAGTTATCACATGGACAACAAGAGAAAGAAAGGAGAAAGAAGAAGAAGAAGAAGAAGAAGAGAAGAGAAGAGAGGGAGATCAAGTAAGAGATCGAACTGCTTAGAATGCTGCTGGAAAGTGTAGCAAATAGGTAAGAATTTCTCACCTATATGGACTTGTAACAAAAGAAAAATTCGGAAATTGAAAGGGACTTAGACCGATTTGGCTAGAACTTGTAGAATGGAAGGAAATCTGGAAAATTTCAGCAACAATCTGACTTTATGAAGTTTAATTTTTCTGTTCTTGGTGGATTAATAGGAAGAGGCATAAAATGTTGCAAATGGATCTACGAACCATGGCTGATTGGGACTGAAAGTGAGGATTCTCACTGAATCTTCTTAAATTAGGAAATCTCCATGTGAATGAGGAAGAAAACCCATTTCAATTTCTCTATTATAAGGTTTACAATTTGCATGCAAGATGAAAAGAGGCTTGATTCCTTACATGCAAGTGAAATTAAAGGTGGATTTCTTGCATGCAAGCTTATATTGAGGTTGATCATGAAAATTGTACTTTGATTCATGCTTGTGGATGAAAATATGTTAACTTGAGGTTTAATCTGAAATTTTCTACTGAATTTGGTATCCAAGAATAATAAATTAAAAATGGAATTTATGGTGGGTGAAGAAAAGAATGGAATTGATGTAGTGTGTTATTGTTATGAGAATATAGTTCATGAACAGAGGGAAATTGACCAGAACAAAGGTGAAAACCAGCAGAGAAACTAGCATAATTGAATTTTGCAAAAAATGGACAATAGGCTGGAGACCACAAGTCAGCCAGTTGGTTAGACTTCCAGAGACCAAATTGCCCTCAATTTTAACAGTGATCTGTGGGCTTAAAGGGGGATTTGTAAAGCCTATAGGGGGGATGGTAAATGACCCTATTAGGGAATGAATGAAGTTGAATTTGTTTTAATAAATGTATGTATAATTTCTGATTTTAGGAGCTCCAAATTACTATGAGGGAGCCTATTCAGTACCAGAAGGAGAGATAATTGTTTCTGATTTTCAAGGTGAGTGGATGCCCCTCCAACCTCCTTTCTTTTGGTGTGTTTCTTAATTGTTTGTATATGTGCATATCCTATTATTTGATGATTTGTATGATGGAATTGATGGAATGAGATGTGAAAGGTAAGACAGGTAAGATGTGACATGACTATATGAGCAGGTGCCCATGTTTGCATATGTAAAACGGATGATAGGTTGGGTATCATATAGTATGCTAGACTAGGTATCACAACCCTAAGTGCTATAGCCCTTGTCCGTAGGCGGTTAGGTAAGGACTAATCCCAACATATGTGGTTGCTTGATTAGTAGTGTACTTTACGGCAAGATGTGTTGTATTTGAGGTGGATGTGGACAAGATATGACTTACTATATGCCTGGTGGATATTTATTATACGAGATTACTATTTAGGGGTTAGCCAGGGGACCGAGGCTTTGACCAGGACTGATTGGCTCCTGCCTGCAACGAGTTTGTATTCAAGAGGCCCAACGTACAGGGTAGGGAATGCCACCTACGATGTGTAGCACTATACCCATAAGTGATGAGACTTAGTAATAGACTAGGGAGCAGTATAGTTAAATAAATGAAATTATGAGCATCATCTTTCTATGTGAAGCATGCATTGCATATGGTTGCATGTGATTGTCTACCCCACCTCTCACTAAGCATTTCCAGTGCTCACCCCCTTTCCTTTGATCTATAGATGAGGAGAGCAGTCACCGGCTATGGATCAATTGGCTTGTATTCAGGATCATGAATTCAGTCATGGGCCTAATTGCGAGTGTGATGATTGTGTTTATGGTGGACAGTATTTTCTGAGAACTGATGTATATGATCATTCTTTTGTGTATATATATATATATATGGATAGTTGTGGAATCCAGTTTTTGATTGTTCAGACTACAGGTGGGAGACTTGTCGATGGTTTGGACAGGTGGGAGAGAGGTTTAATGGTTTGACAGGAGGGAGATATTTTGTGTATATATTCTAACATTTGGATTACTGTATATAATGTTGTGAATCATTATACATAAGGTATTAGGTATCACATAGAAGCACTAGGTGAATATGAACTTTCACTTAATTTTATATTATCCGCTACAAACTCTGATTGTTTTTAGTATTTTTGGTTGTAGCATTGTGGACACTCCTAGAGTAGGGTCTTGGGGTAAACAGGCTAACTAAGTGCAATGAGCTATCCAGTGCCGGTATACCTATGCCATATTGGGGGCAAGGTGTGACACATCAAATGTGCCTTCTTCCTCGAGAGCTATTATTTCTTCATTTGAAAAGTCATAATTCAGGGTTCTTCCATCTTTCGTGGGATGAGTTACCAAATGATCGGAAATTGTTTTCCCCTTGATGGATTTCTAAGTGACATAGGTGATGTCGAATTTTGATAGCAATAGTTACCACCAAGACATTCTCCCTATGAGAGCTGGTTTCTCAAACAAATACTTGATTGGATCCATCCTTGAGATTAAGTGGATCGGGTATGACACCATGTAGTGCCTCAGCCTTTTTGTTGCCCATATTAGTGCCGCACAAGTTGTTTCAAGAGATGTTTATCGCGTCTCATATTCTAAGAATTCTTACTAAGGTAAGTTCAACCCCCTTTTCTGTCTTCTTTTGAGCTAACAAAGAACCCATGGAATATTCCCCCACTGATAAGTACAATAAAAGTGGTTTCCCCTCAACTGGTGTTGTCAACACTGGTGGGTTCATTAGATATCCTTTTATCTTATCAAATGCATGCTGGCACTGGTCATTCCACTCCTCCAGCCGATCCTTCTTTAGCAGCTTGAAGATTGGTTCACAAATTATCTTTAGTTGGGCAATGAACCAACTGATGTACTGAATATGCCCCAAGAATCCTAATATCTCCTTCTCATTACGGGGTGTCGGCATCTCTTGAATCACCTTGATCTTGACAGAGTCAACTTCGTTGCCTCTTTCATTCACCAAGAATCCCAACAACTTCCCTGCTATTGCCCTAAATACACATTTCTAAGGGTTCAACTTCAATTGGTACTTCTTGATCCTTTCAAAGAATCTCCTTAATGTAGGGATGTGTCCTTGCCGGTCCACTAACTTCACTATCATGTCATCCACGTAGAACTCCACCTCTTTATGCATCATGTCATGTAGGATGGTTGTAGCTACTCTCTGATAAGTTTCCCTGACATTTTTTAATCCGAAGGGCATCACTTTGTAGCTATAGGTTCCCAATAGGGTAGTGAAAGCTTTCTCATGATCTTCTGGGTGTATACTCACTTGATTGTATCCTGAGAATCCATCCATAAATAACAACAAAGCATGCCCTATTGTATTGTCAACTAGCAAGTCAATGTGAGGCATTGGAAAATCATCTTTTGGGATCACTTTGTTGATGTCTCGGAAATCAACACTCGCACCCTACCATCCTTCTTGGGAATTGGCACTATGTTAGCCAACCATTGAGGATACTCCACCACTTGTAGAAATCCTGCATTTCACTGCTTCATAACTTCTTCTCTGATCTTTTTGCTCCATTTTGAACTCATCCTTCTAAGCTTTTGCTTAACCGGCTTTGCACTGGGATAGTTTGGCAAACGATGTTGCACAATGTTGGGATCTATCCCGGGCATATCCTCGTAGGACCAGCCAAAGACTTCTATGAATTCTTTCAAGAGACTAATCATTTGTTCTGATTCTTGTTCATCTAGGGTGGTACCAATTTTAACCTCTCGAGGGCGTTGGTCAGTTCCCAAATTAATAATCTGGGTATCCTCACAGATGGGTTGGGCTTTCTTTAGCTTGCATTATTTTATTAAGTTATGATATTCATTAAGATCATCATCAGAGAAAGGAGCCAAGTCATACTCGAAATCAAAGATTTCATTAATGAAAGAGGGAGTAACAGACTCAACATACATGGACTTTGAATTAAAAGGAGAAACAGAGATACAATCATGAACAGGCAACTCAACAATAGACTCGACCATTGATTTGATGCTTTTATCAGTGGTATCTAGGGTGGTTGACCAGTAGCATAAGTAAACTTGAAGTTCTCTCCAATGCTTGTCCAGTTCAGGAGTGGCTCATTAGCTTAATGGATTAGCAGATGTGGCAACAAGCCTTCTTCTTCCTCCAGGATTGTACGACTACTTCTCTAGTGGTGCTACAATTGCCTCCTTTTTATTTTGGTTGCTTGCTTACAAAAACAAACTGGCTGATCTCATGTTCTTTGAAGCCACTTTTCTGAGGGTGAAAATTAGTTAAGACGGCTCCGACCTCTCTCAGTGAAGTCCAATTTCTTAAGTCTGCTATTTAGAACCATCCCTATTCCTTGGTCACACTTCTGACCACCATCACGGGTCCTTCCATTGCAACTGAGTCTGGCACAGTGCATACAGACCATCATTCTTTAGGCTCTTCTCTCCTTGGCATACACGTTCCTTCTTCGGAAGGGCTTGGGATTGAACTCGTGTAACTCCTCTACGCGTGGTTCTCGTAAGAAGGAGCAAATCTGGTTCTTTAGGTTGGTAGGAAGATGTAAGGACCAACCAAGTCTCACCTTCCCTTCCCATTCTCTCTTCAGGAGGATTCAAGGGCTCGGTACTTCCCTAGGCCAGATTAACATTAGAGGGTTGTCAAAGGAGAACTTATCTTCAACCAATGCTACCCTGATATACCTGTGATGTAGCTTTCCTGATCACCTTCCTTGATCCGTAGTTGTTCTAGCTTATGAGTAACCGAGTCAAACTCATCTTGGAAGAATACTTAAAATCCTGGTTACATTTTGGTGGCAATTTCATCGAACCATGGCTCAACATTCCCACAGAAAGGAAAGTTTTCTCCTTCACGAAGTATCCATTGAGAGTGGGGTAGTAAAAGGCGACTATCCTCCTAGTCATCCTTAATAACTTTTGCCCCTTGCTAACACTGCTACTTCCTGATCTTGGAGGTTGAGGAACATATCCCAGATCATTTCTTCCTCTACTCACAACCAAAGTCGGTACCCTTGGGACACCTTAACTATATTTCCCAAATCCCATTCTGGGGAAGTATTGCATTTTTCTCATCATTCGACTAACTGGAGGACTCCAAATTGCTTCATAATTAAACATGATATTCTCTTCAGAGGTTCCCTTGGTAAGGACTACACAAGTTCCTTCTATTTCAAATCCATTAAGCCAGACTTCATTGCCTTGCTCTTCCCCCTTCTCAATGTTGGCCAAGGTATTGACTATCTTGGTGTCTCCTGTGATAGTGATCACCTTTCCCTCATGTATAAACTTCACCTTTTGATGGAGATTAGACAATACTGCCTTTGCCTTATATAGCCATGGCCTTTTGGGAAGCATGTTGAAGGATGCTAGTATATCAATGATTTCTTAGTCGACGTCAAATTTTACCAGGCCAATTAATACCAAACATAGTGAGAACTCTGAGGACCTCCCTTTTGATGTTATTATATGCTCGCGCTGTCTAGTTTTATGGCCTCATCACTTTCATGTTGACACAAATACTATTAGCTAACCTTAAGGGTAGAACATTCAAAGTAGACCCATTGTCAAGGAGTACCTATGGAACAATCTTGTCTAAGTATTCCACTGTTATGTGCAAATCTTTTTTGTGTTGGCTTCCTTTGGCAAGAAACTCTACATCTGTAAACATCAATGACTATACCACATAAGTTGCCCCTACTATCTGTGAAAGTTGTACCAGATCAGTCTCGATAGGCACCTGTACATTGGTTAGTGACTTGAGAATGGCCTCGCGATGTGAAGGGGATGCCATCAATAATCCCAAAATTGAGATGTTGGCCTGTGCCTTCTTGACTTGAGCCAAATCGGGGTTGTCAGGTTCCCGCTTCGAATTGCTATTCCTGGCTTCATTGGTTTTTGGTTGCTCCACTACTAAGGACTTTCCCTTATATTCCTTTGCACTTCGAGTTTCCATCACACACAGGGATTTCTTTATGATAATCTTTGTAGGGTATTGTTCTTCATCATCACTGTCTACTATGGTGATTATCCTTACCATTGGATCATTCTCTTCTTTAGATTCTCCTTCCCGATTGGGTGTAGATAGCCGAGCCCCTCCACAAATGGGTGAGATACTTTCTTGGCTGTATTGGAAAGTTGTTGGAGTCCCGCATCTATTGCCTCCATCAGTGTGTCTTCTCCCCCAATTTCTTCGAGGTCCCCCATTTGTTTGGCATAGTAGTGCTCACTGATGGCTACCTCACCTAACATCTTGTTTCCTCCAAATGTTGTACCATTGCATCTAATAGCCCGTAAATATCGATCATTTGTTCTTTGAGGGCTACCACAGAATTTAAATCACTCAAAGAGATTTTCCAAATCGGGGTCCTCACTATCATCTGAGTTTGACATGGATCCATCTGTGGATTGAGAGTGCTGATTGGGTAGCATTCGTCGGATGGATCCTTGGATCATCTTCTCCAATAGAATATACTGAGTATCCCCCTAGATCCCCTGGTATGTAATAGCCAAATTCGTCATCATCATCAGTACTTCAGGCATCAAAATTATCACCATCGTTCCAGTCTTCATCATCATCTTCTTTTTCTTCACTGATTTCCCCTTACTGGATTCTTTATCAGATTCCTCATCAAATTATCCCACATAAAAATGTTCATAATATTCGAAACGTATTGATCAGAATATCTCCATAAGACCAGATATTGTTTCCTGGACTCGAAGCTTGACCATACCTGACTCTTCATCTTTTGTGTCACTCCCTATCTGGATTAGGGAGATATGTTCCTTCATCTGTTCCCCCATAGCCAATGCCATTACTGCTCTTAGGAGATCATTTGTAACTTCTTCGACTGTCTTGGGGCTATCCTCCTAAGGTGTGATTGTCTGAATCAAAGGTATAGGGTCAATCTCTTGACTTTCCCCCAGAATATTCACTGAACCTGTTGGCGAAGTTGCTTCCAGAGATAATGGCAATGTAAGGATATGCTTCCAATTGTACCGGTTAATCCATCCTTCTTCTGGGTTTAGGGGATTGTCCACTAACCCGAGGGAATGGGAATAATATAGGGGTGACGAGGGGTATAAGGTGGGGTGGTATCAAGGGGATTTGAAGTAGGAGATAGGGTGGGTAGTCTGATGAAGATAGTGGATGGTAGGATGATGATGGGTTATAGGAGGTGGGATACTTTGATGAAGGTAAAGGGTGATAAGATGATGATGGAACATCTAGTCTTGGGTAGTATGCTAAGAATGAAGATGACGGTGAAGGTGGATGATATGAGGTGGTGGATTCCTCTAATAGGGTTGGCAACAAAGGAGGGAATGCGAGTACCCGATCCTCTCTTCTGATTCTCCTTGTAATGACTCTTCTTTCTTAGGAATCTTCTTGATTTTAGCTCTACCTCCCATGATTTTTCTGTACGTACGGGCATTCAAGCGACCTTTTCAAACCCGTGGCTTGATGAGTTGCGTGGGGTCACTTTTCGCTGATTCTCCTTCCAATACATTAATTGTCCCATGGTCTGGGAGTGGTTTGGTAGTGACATTGGGAGGCTGCTTGACATTAACTTTAATAGTCACGTTGTCTATCAAATCTTGAACTGCATCCTATAGGCTTAGGCACCTTTCTATGGTGTGTCTCTTCTGAGTATGGTAAGAGCAGTATTTATAGTCCTTGTACCAAGTTGGGAGGGGAATAGGGACCACTCTTGGGGCTATGGTGAATAATAGTCCTTTTTCATATACTATTGCCAAAGGCATTCCCAACTCTATGAACTGTCTTCTTGGGTGAGAAGCCTTCTAAGCATGAGCATCTGATTGTATCACAAATGGTTGTGACTATTGGGTGCTTGCTGATGATGATGATTGTTGGATTGTACCTATCACATTGGTTTCAAGGCTCTTATCTTTCCCGTTCTTGGCACTTTTCCCAGATCTAGGGATGTTCCCTGATATTGTGCATCTTTTAGGATTTTGTTCTCAACTCGAGTTCTTATGGCTATCAACGCCTCAAAGGTTTGCAGGTGCTGATAACAGAGAACATCATAGTAGGGCTTGGAGAGATTCTCAATCAACATCTCCACCTGTTTTGCTTCTGAAGGCTGATCTACCATCCTGGCAGTCTTATCCCTGAACCTCATCAAGAAAGCAGTGAATCCTTGCCTAGGCTATTGTCTTAATGTTTCAAGTTCCCCTCGCTTCACATCTACCTCAGTGTTATAAGAGTACTACTTAGTGAAGGCTTTCACGACCACTGCAAAATTTTGAGTTTGGGTGGGTTGTAATTGTGTGAACCATCTTAACTCGAGTCCTAACAAAGTCAACATGAATGCCTGTCCCATCTGATCATTAGTGAGCTGCCATGACCTTGCAATACTAGGAATACCTTCAAATGAGCCTTAGGGTCTCCCGAACCGTTGAACCTATTTGTTTGTCATTTGAATTTGTCAAGAATTCTTGCCTCGAAAAAGAAGCTCATTTCATCAAAATCTGCTGCTTGACCCTCTTGGCCTTTCCCTGCTTGGACCAAGTTCTCAAGCCTTTCCAAATGTTCTCTCATCTTATTTTCTCTTTCTTTTTTGGGTGGTCCCATCTCAACATATGTCACAAACTCCTCCTCTTCGTCATCTATCACAACTTGTGGGGGAAATCGGGTATAAGCCCCTCATTGACCAATTGGACGGGTTGGCAAAGCTCCTCATTGACTGGCTGGCCTATTCTGTTCCTGATCTCCTGATTTAGCCTTGGTGGAAGCCCCACGGTGACCCATAGGCCTATCCTGTTCCTGTTCCGCTATGGCAGGATTTAGGTTAGCCTAGGATTGGTCCTAGGTGGATTCCGTAACAAATGCAACACTTGAGCTGATCCATGCTTGACTTCAACCATTTCAGCTTGCAAAGTCTCTATTGGACGAACCCATGCTTGTTCAGGTGTTTCCAGGTTGGGTGGATCTATTTGACCAAACTGTGAGCACTCAGAGAAAGACAATCCCGAAGAGATGACAGGGGTGATACTAGACTTAAATGTGTCAACTAGTTACCTTGGCGCATCTAGAAATCTTTGAGACTTGGAATTGTACCTGAACCACAAGTGATTTATTTTAGGATTCTTGTATTCCCAACATTTTTTATTTATTCATTTATCAATCGATGATACACCCAAAGTTAGTCCACCTAATGATAGGGAGTGGACTGGAGTTGATGCCCTTGCTCCACTTAATATCATAAAATGGGAATCACACAAAAGTTGGCTTGAATGAAAATATTCCTATAAAACATTCCATGTCAATAAAGTTATGCTCTCCTTTATCATACCCCACTAGGTGACCTTCCTCCTAGTTTCCTCGGGTCTTTGAACAATCTGGGATTTCACATGACTCTTAATGGGAATCACCCCGTAGCTATATGTACCAAATTATTCAAACCTTGTTCCTAAGGAGGATGGACACCCTTTTATTCGAAACCCACTTAGGAGAGTATTTCCTTATGACTAGAATGTTTTATAGGAAGATTCTGTTTCAAGACCTCAAACAAGGTCTACAAGTTAGCTTGTGGTGTTCCTAGATTTCTCCATCTATTTCCTACATAAAGCGAATATGCAGTGGATGCAATAGGACCAAACTGGGTAACCTCGATAGGATCTATATACACAAGGTATGTGATCCTTTTGATATACCCAAAGGTACTGTATCAAGGGGGTAGCATCCTTGCCCATTACTCGTGACTACACATGAGGTTAAGCAACAAGCTATGGTGGTAATGAAACGTGAGTGATTGCGTGCATAAGTGTAATGTGGGGGTTACTATCAACCAATCTCAAAATGTCATAAAGTGTATGGACCTCCCTGAGGGTGTTGACACAATTACAAATATCCTCGTCATTCAGTAGTGTCCCTCACATTCTTATACATGAAGCGACTATCATTTGATCCTAGAGTACTCAATATGACATGCACTGACCTCCCCGAGGGTGCGGGCATGACAGGGAGTCCCTCGCAATATAATTTCACTTTGAGCATGATGCATGATGTGGTTAGCATACATTTATAAACATGGGTTAGTCAAAAATGTCATCAAGCAAATGCGGTGGAAAATGTTCTTGCATTTAAAGGTAGCATCTAGTTTTGGAAGCTTGACAAGTCCCTAGTGCAGTAGCCACTGTGAGGGTAGCGACTGGAGGTCGGCCCTCATTTTTTGGGCACCTGTGGGCCTTGCACTGCTGCATCGCCGCTCGGAGATACATGGGGGGCCTATTTCACAGAGGTTAGGGGTTTCTTTATAGAGGTATTTTGCCATAATGGGTATTGATGATGATCCAATATTGAGGATTGAGATTATGAAAACAGGGTTTGGAGTTGTAACCTAGGATCAAGGGCCTAGGACCCGGAGGTGGGCTCAATTCTTAAGAAAAGGGCTTAGAAGTTGGTTTGGTCCAGAGAATAGGGTACATGTCAGGTTGTGAATTGGGAAGGTGTTAGGCACCCAATCTACCCAGTTCAACCGGTCTTCCTACTAGATGATTAAGAACGAACATTTTTCACAATTATTCATATACAACATGCATGGCTAAATTATTACATATATACACTACCACAACGTAAATAATAGGTCTACATTATGCTAGTTTGAGTGAATGATTATGCACTCCAGCTCAGGGGAAGGCCTCCGACTTCCATTTTTTTGAGATACTGACTGTGGTGGTCTTTCGGGTATTTGGACAAAGGTTAGACTAGGGAAGTGTGATTCCTGAACTAGCACTCCGGTGGAACTTTGGCAGAGCTTCGGCTAGGGAAATGTGATAAAGGGCTAAGACCTTAGCAAAACTTCTGCAGAGCTTCGGCTAGGGAAGGCTAAGGAAGGGCCAAGGCATGAGTGGAACTTTGGCAGAGATTCGACTAAGGAAGGCTAAAGAAGGGCTAAGGCTTGAGTGGAACTTTGGCAGAGCTTCAGCTGGGGAAAGCTAAGAAAGGTTTAAGGCTTGAGTGGAACTTCAGTAGAGCTTCGGCTAGGGAAGGCTAAGGAAAGGCTATGGCTTGGAAGGGATGGGGCTAGAGAAGGGCCAACAAGGGTAAGAAGGGGCCAGGAAAGGTAAGAAGGACCCAACAAAGGCAGGAAGGGATTAACTCACCCAAGGGAGGGGGTAGGTATACCAACCAAGTGTGTCTTGGGATGGTAAATAGTGTCCCTTTTAAAGATTTTCAGATCCCAAGGAGGTGAAATTTGGGGCTCTTGTCTCAAATTGGACTCTCATTGAGTGAGAGGAGTTCACGGATCCACCACTTGTTCACGGGGCCACGAAGCTTATGGAGTGCCAAATGTTTATGGGGCTGCCAGGTGTTTGCAGGGCTATGGAGGAATATTCCAGATTCTAATCTGGTGGCGTTATGTTGGTTTTGTCTTCTGAAGGTGATTACAGGAGATCCAATGGTCCGATTTTGACATACCTTATGTCATTGGAATCGTTTTTTTGAGCACTATCCATCTGTACGATCACTTTTGACTTGATACCTTTGTATATGACATGTCATAATTGAACCCCTTTTTACTCCAATTTTAGGGTTTCTAGCTGTAAAAGGTTACTCAGGGGTTAGACCACCCTAGTCAACTATCATCTCTGTTGTTTGGAAGTAAATGGCCACATCAATAATCCATGAGTCATCATAGCCAGGGGAGGGTGACAAAATTATGTGTCTATAAGGGGCGAGCTTCACAAGCGCAGTGAGGGGTGAGCATGCAACTACACATAACATCATGGAACTAACACACTCTCTTAGTAAAATCAGAGATGCACAGCCACATAATCCATTTTATTTACAATTATCCATTCTAGTTAATAATTCTCAATGTGTATGGGTATAAGTGCTATAAGTATTATATGTGGCATCCCCTTCCTAGTAAGTCGGGCCTCAAAGATATAAGCTAGCTGCAAGTAGGAGTCAGCCATTCCTGAAAAGAACCTCGGTCCCCCAGCTAACCCCTAAATAGTAACCTTGATAGACATGGTACCGGGATCCCACACCATCATCAGTCTCCCATGCTATTTGACAGTCATGCATATAATACATCGTACCATGTTGTGCCCTCTTAGGATATAGTACGTCGTATCTGGGTATAGTAATCCTCCATGACCGACCACCGAGTGGGATTAGCCAATACCTTACCCCTTATCGACAAGGGATTATAGCATTGGGATGTGATCCTGACCATATGCATCTACATGCATCCATATTATCCATATCATCCATAGCATCCATTCACACATCCGTGGTCACAACTGTAAAAATGACCTCTGAGCCCATGGTACAGGAAAGAACCTTGGCCACACCGTGCCTTAGACTGTCAACATTACAACCATCATGACCCAGCTATCATACCACACATCTACAAAATATCGATCACATCACATCACAAACGGTGAAATCATGTAGCATGTGAAATATTTATTATTGTATAAAATAAAACCATTAACACAATATCATCACATCCACATGAGCATGCATAACTGAAAAATATCAAAACATTCTATAAAACAAATCAAACACACACCCACCTGATTTCCCAAATCTAGTGTTCTTTCGCTGAATTCCCGACCTCGCATATCCTCACAGGGTATTTTCAGGTTCCTAAATAACCAATTTACATTAAAATTAATTTTATTTTAATAATCATTATTAATTTCACTTTTCCACAATTCAGATGAATTCTTGTACTAGAATCCACACTCAACTAATAAGGAGCACATTGACCTCAAGTTAATATTCCCCTCCAACTGACCAAGCTAGTATTCCAATCTAGCTTTCGATGTCCGTGCAGGTTATATACCCAACCTACATAGCCAATAATCCTAATTTGGGTTATTACTATATATCCTATAGATATCTAGTTACTTGTTGCCTATTTGGAGTTATTTGTACCCTGTATAACTATGAAATACTTTTGGGTGAAATTCCCAGAGATAGTCGGGCCAACATTGGTATTCCACCATTCAACACTTTTTTTATGGTTTTGTGTCCCTACTTGAGTCATAAACCATACCCTTGTATCATACTATCATTTTCGGGCAATTCAGGTCTTATACCAATATTTCATTGGGCATCCAGGGCCAATGCAGACCTAACAACACTATTCTGTTAGGGCAAAATCGGCTAGCCGATTTCCCTAGTAGAATAAGCCATTTTCAGCCCAACACCTTGCCTTCTCTTCAGCAGAGTTGTGCAGGGATATTCTTGTACCGGAATCTCATCCCATATTATTTACACTCTATGAACCAATTCCCAACTTCAATTTGGGTCTATGTGATATTTTATTAGGTTAATTGGGTCTTAGTTCACCCAATTTGCTCCTTGGGTGTGCCAACTAAATTATCTTCCTGTCCCTGGGAAAAAATTGAGATCATGTGGAGGCCAATTCCACCAACAATTGCTTTCAATTTAGTCAAAATAGGAAAAGCCCTATGGTTTAGGGTTTCTGGGACAACCCTGTAGTCAATTGGGTCTCAATTAGGGTCCAGAAATTGGGGCTTTTTATTATGGGAGGTTGTACTAGTTCCCACAAGAAAATTCCCTCACCCAATTTCACATATTAACCTACCCTACCCCTAGGCGATTCATACCCTAGCTCAATTCACTGAGCTGGGTTAGGGTAATTACCTTCCCAGAGTTCCTGGGGTGTGCAAGCATATCCCATAGTAGCTATCCAGCTCCAGATTCCATTCCCAGCTATGGCAGCAGTCTGTGGCAGCATCCTTCCACTACTGATAGCAGGTGAGATGGGCAGAACAATAGCAATAGTGGCAGCAGAGAGGACAGCAGTAGTAGGGAGAGCAACACTCCCTCTCTCTCTCTCTCTCTCTCTCTCTCTCTCTCTTTCCCTCCTTCTATTCTTCTTCCTTTCTTCTTTCTTTCCTTTTCACTGTATTCCTTCATATGAGGCAGCAAAAGAAGGCAGTAGCCGACCCTTGCCCCCTTTTATAAACTCAAAACAGGCCCTAGGGTCTGCTTGGCAAAGTACTTTAAGAAAAACCCATTTTTTTTAAGTATTTAAAATTAAATAACTCACCATAGGGAAATGGGTTTGACATGAAATTTAATGCATTAAACCCTTTAACATGCCCCTACACATGGTAGAAATGGGTGGAATTACCCTGCAAAGTGGTGGGGCCCACAGTTGAAAAACCTAACTTCTGGGCATTCTACCAATGAAACCGGCTGGCTGGTTTGTCAACTGGCAACCCACTAGTTTCCTTCATTTTGGTTCCCCAGCTGTCCAATCCTCTGATTAGGGTTATCCCCTATATGTGGGACCTTCCCCACACCCTTAAGGCCATTTTACCCTTCTTAGCTGGTCCTCTATTTTGCCTGTTTCACCCCTACACAGCTTTATGGCTATCTGCATGGGGTCCATAGTCTACAGTTCAGCATTCCCCTTCTTAGTCAGGTTCCATCTCTGGGATTGAGTTGCTTCAAATTTTAGGGTGTTACACGTCATATGTTATTGTTTTAGTGTGTGTAATCATAAAAGTAAATTTCTACCCAAATCATAAAAATAAATTTAATAATTTGGTTGTTTTCTATGTCTTCCTTAGCAAGTTTTTTAGTAGTAAATTCCATTTCTTGGGTGCATAATGGGTCCGATAGTCATAATAAAATGTGAATTTTGTTATAAGTGTAGTTTGACACACAGGTGAGATACCTTGGGGGCAAGGTAAGGATATCACCTGACCTTTCCCTACCTATATGTATTGAGGCCTACTTATCACGCATATGAAGTCTCACATTATTGAAAAGGCCATACAAAAACAGGTGCATGTTCAATGACTTTACACCCAATTACCCTTAATGAGTCCATGAAATTTAAGTTCTAATTACTGACTAATAGTTTCCTCGATCACTCAAATATCTGCGATGTGGCTAATCAATTGAGGCTTAAATTTTGGGGTGGTAGGGTCAAGGTCCCTACTTAAATTTCAAATTTGGGGCATATAATTAGATTTGACCATGTGGAAAAATAAAGAATTAGTGTTCATTAGAAAGTAAAACTTTCATAGAAATAGTTAAAACAATCACATGGATAAAGATAAAAGAAAAAAAAATCGGATGTTTAAAATAAAAGAAAAATACAAGGACTGCAAGATTCAAATTGGCTTTGGATTGACAAGTGACCCATCCAAATTGTACTCTTTTATGCTATCACCATAATTGTCACATCACTGATTTGTTACACAGATTAGGTATGGCTACGTATAACTGGGGTCTGAACTGTAAAATAAGACAGGTTCAAAGGGTTCCTCGTTAGCAAGAAAAAAAATATATAATTATCACATCACAATTCCATGTGAAAATTAATTCATTTATATAGGACACATGTACCAATAAAGCAAAGGAAAATCCCTTCATCACTAGCCATACCCCCATAAATTTACTCCTCTTACTCGATAATGCTTTTGAATACTAAATTTACCCGTTAAAGGCTTGAACCCAGAACCTATTTTTTTCCCCATATATTTTTCTATCAGCTAACCAAATCAACAGTCTATGAAGAAAAAAGTACCAATCCAATCCACAAAAAAATATCAGCTAAAGTACACATCGGTTTCTAGTGATTTAATATCCTTAGGCATCACCTTTGAAGCACTTGGTGGACGATTTGGAGAGAGGGTTCAACCTTTATCAAAGGAAATCTGATCAATCAATTTTTTATTTTTTATTAGTAGAATCTCCTAACAATTGATATGCTATGACTTGTAGTATTGACTTACTATAGGGTTGAGCTTTCTGTCTATATATTTGAATAGAAAGTTACAGACTCCTAACAATAGTCTATAGCTTTTATTTGATTCACTGTAGAGGTGGAAACCATTACGGGTTAGGTTCTCTCTTGAAAATCAACTTCTTAAAGTCCATTCCTTGACAACGATGGTTAAGCTTTATATGAAGATAGAGCTAATAAGAAAGAAAATATGAAAAGCAAAAGACTTGAATTATGGAAAAGTAAATTTTTTTCTTTTGCAGGTCTTCTTGAACTCATTAGTTATATATACTGATCTGGGGCTTTTTGTTTCCAAGCATCAATTTGTTCTAAGATTGAGTCTCTTATGCCTTCTTTTCTTTCGAAAGGTTAAGTAAGTCATATATTTTTGCATCCTATAAGTTGGGCTAAAGTTTGCTTTCAAAAGATGAGGAGGTCTTGATCTTAGTCAAGTTAAGGAGACTAACATTATTGGTACTATTAAGCTTAATTGGAAGATCTCCTCCAAAAGGAAGAGCATTTCGGTTGACTGAGTTTATTCCAGATACCTAAAATCTGATTCAATCTGGACTGTGTCAGTAATGGAGGCAACCAAGCTTGGAGCTAACATCGAAGTAGATGATTTTCAAATCTTATCGAAAGAACGGGAGTTGGAAGTCCATCTACGGAGGTTTCACTCCATCCAAAGGTGGTTAATGGTTGCACAGAAGGTGAGCTTTCCCACAGTGTCACAATTGAGAACCCACTAAACTCATATCAATCTAGATCCATTCTCTACTTAAGGGGAGAGTTCTTCTGCAGGAGGGCCAGTAGAACTTAAGGACCTTCTTTTCAAATAGAAGAGGAGAAGGAGCAAGAGAAAAAAAAATGGTGATCAGTATCTTCAATGCCATTCCAACAGAGGCAGTAAGAGGGGACAAGAATGTGCCTGGGGAAAAACTACGTGGGAAGGTAGTTGATAATAACACATCAGGCTGTGAAGTTATGGCAAGGGATATAGTCTTTGAACCAGATGATGTTGCACCAGGGTACAATTGGCCCCACCTAACAGATGTGGTTCCAAGCTGAAGTAGAAATAAAGGTTTCCGTGCAATAGGGGAGCCAAATGATCTTGTCATCTTTTGCATGGTGTCTTTGAAGGATGGGAGAACCAAAGATCAGCAAGGAAGGAGGGAGGGGAGGTAAGGGAGACCAATCGACAAAAGAAATGATGGTATCAAGAGGCAGATCGAGGAATACTAGAAGAGTAGATGAATCTGGGACTAATTAGATGGAGAATACTGGAGGGATGCCAAGGGTCCAACCGAGGGGTGGAGGATCCATTGCCAATGGTGTAAGAAATAGCTAAAAAGGCAAAAGATCTAGGGTTAATTAGAATATTGCGCTAGATCCAAAAGGAATCAGAGGAGGGGGAGGCCACCCATATGAAGTCCTACTTAAGGGGGCAAGAATACCAAATGAGCTTGAAGATGCCACCAAAATAAAAATCAGTGATTCTTCTAAGGCCAAGGTCACCCTCAGATTTGGGGAGGCAGACTCTATCCTAATAGAGAGGCTTGAGGAATCGAGAGGAGTCAACTCCTTTATAGAGGAAGGAACAGAGGAGGGTGTCGATAGATTTGGAGGTGGCAGATGGGAGAGAGAAGACACCAGACCAATAAAGATATATAGATTGTTGATCCAATTTGGTTCCTCCATCCTTAGGAATTCGTTTAAGGCATGGAGAGTTATGACCAACTCCCTATTCACTTAGGAGTATCTTATGCAAAGAAATTTGACCATTCCAAATTGTTGCCTTTGTTGTAACTCCTTCAAATATGTAAACCATCTTTTCTTCTCTTGTCATTTTTTTTAAATATTTTGGGAAAATATTTATGAACGTTATGGCCCACCCTTAGATTTATCCCTTCATTTTGATAGAGAATGGAGGTGGATCTTGAAAAGATTCAATATTAAATCTGCATACATATATATATATATATATATTATAATAAATGGTGTCCCCACATTCTTTGGAGTGGGAATAGTCCTTGCAGTAACACCCTAAAATTTGAAGTAACTGAGTCCAAGGGTATGGCTCAGCTCATAACAAGAAGTAGGTTGTATTGCTGTGGATTTATGAAATATAGAAGCAAAAGAGAGCATTTTGGTAGAACCATAGGTTAAGTAAGGGGTACAAATGGTCAAAAATAAGTGGGACCTATCCTACATTGGGTGGACTCAAGAACCCAAAAGTTAGGACAGCAAATGAACATTTTCCACAATTATTCCTATTCCACTTGTATGGCTATGTTATCACACATATGTACATTAAATGAATTTAAATGATTATATATACTAAAACAAGGTTAATATAAAGTCTATATTATGCTAATTTGGTTAAGAAATTATACCTGTGCTTGACCCCTGTTTTGGATCAAGAGGGATGGGGACTCCAATTAGTGCTGGCACGAGCTTTTTTTTTTTTTTTTTTTTTGTGGATTCTCCTAGCTTAGGGGAAGATGGTCTTCTGGATATTTGGACAGAGTTCCATCTAGGAATGATTACCTTTGGGTTTTGAGCTGAGGTATCGATTTGGCAGAGCTTCAGCTAGAAAGGGGCTACTTCTAGATTTTTATTGAGGTGTCGATTCGGCAGAGCTTCCATTGGGAATAGGCTACGGGAGGGCTAGGCTGAGGTGGCACTCCGACAAAGCTTCCGCTAGGGATAGACTAATCCTAAGGATTGAGGAACTTCGAAGGCTCGAAGAACACTTCGGATCTTACAAAGATCTCCACGAAGACTAGAAGAACCTCAAGAGGGGGTGGGGGACTAATGGAGAATTTCTTCTACGCAAAATTTCACTCAAAGAAGGCAAAGGATTGAGAAGTTTTGAAGGATCGAAGAATACTTCAAAGATCTAAAGAACACTTCGAATCTTCTGAAGATCTTTCCGAAGACTTGAAAAATCTTAATGGGAGAAAGGGGAGGAGAGAGGGCAGAGCTTCTCTCTCTAGGATGCTCACTTGGAGGCTTAGATGTTGTGGTGTTGTGTAAAACCAAAGGGAGGGGGTATTTATAGGATTCTTGAACTAATAGGGAGAGAAAGGGAATTTCCTTGGCCAATGGTAGAAAAAAGTGGTTCTTTTAAGCCAACGGGGATGAAAAAATGAAAATTTGGGCCAATGGGGTGGGAGATGGTTTTTTGGACCAATAGGAAAGTGAGTCTTTTTTTTAAGACAATGAGGCGAGAATATTCATTTTTGGGCCAATGGGAGGTTGCGGAGTAGGGTATGCTAGCCGGACAAAGTAAGATGCACAAGTGGGTGAAGAGAAAATTTCTTCATCCACTAGGTCAGCGGAGCACATATTCCCACCATTGACGGTGGCACATAAGGCTAGGCAGGGGTGTTCGGGGTATACATGTGTGCGTGCGGGGGGCTGGCCACGGTGCATGGCACATGGCGGCATGGGTGCGCAGGGCTGGCAGGCAGTGGGTGCGCAGGACTGGCACGATGGGGGCACACGACATGGCACGTGGGGACATGGGCTGGCATGGCAGGGGTGTGCGGCATGGCACGCAGGGGTGCATATCATGGCATGCAAGGGCGCGGGGCATGGCACAATGGCAGAGTGTTGCATAGCATGCTGGGGCGGAAGCATGGCATGGCTAGCACATGTGACATGGCATGCTGGGGCGCGAGGCATGGCACGACAAGGGTGTAGGCATGGCACACGGGGGCATATGGGTTACAGGGCAAGCCTGCTGGCTGGCTGACCAGTGCGTGCAACATACGAGGCTGGCCTGCTAGCTAGCAGGTAGGTAGATTGGCTGGCTGGTTGGCTGGGTGTGTGTGACATGCGAGGGAAAAAATACGATTTTCCAAGGAAGATTACGGGAGATCCAACGGTCCGATTTTCACATACCATATATCGTTGGAATCATATTTTTGAGTACTATCCATCTGTATAGTCATCCTGACCGAATTCCTTCATATATAAAAAGCCAAAATTAGACCCTCTTTTCTCCTGTGCAAGATTTCTAGGGTTTTTTAGGTAGGGGATGTTTATGGGTTTCCTAAATCAAATATCATCTCTATCAATTGGAAGCAAGAAGCCATATCCAAGATCTGCAATTCATCATAGCCAGAGGGGGTGACAAAATTGGATGTTACATAATGCCTCTCTTTGGCCGAAGCCTGTGCTAACAGCCCAAAGGGAAAAGAAAAGAATGACAACATTTTGTCACCCGGAGCACATACTGCCATCATTTTACTCATTAATGACGGAGCTAAAAAATGCAACAGGTAATATCTCTTAACTACTTTGAAGTTTGAGACTTACCTAGGCTACCGTTTTACAAGAAAGAAATTTGTTGCTCTTCCAATACTACAAAAGACATTAGTTTTTATCTTTTTTCTATATTGGGCTTCTATGTGCCAGTCTAAGGAAATCATTAACTAGATCGGGCCACTCGGAACCGATTGAAAGAGATTGGGCCACCTGGGATCAGGTTAATGACATTGGGCCACCTGGGGGTCGGCCAAATGTAATCGGGCCACTTGGGGCCAGTTCAATGAGATTGGGCCACCTGGGGCCGGTTCAATAAAATTGGACCACCTGGGTGTCGGGTAAATGTAATCGGGCCACTTGGGGCCAGGTCAATGAAATTGGGCCACCTAGGGCAGGGTCAATGTATTGGGCCACCTTGGGCCAGGTCAATGAAATTGGGCCACCTGGGGCTGGGTCAATGAAATTGGGCCACTGGGGGCAGGTTCAGTGTAATTTGGCCACCTGGGGCTGGGTCAATATAATTGGGCCACCTGGGGCCGGGTCAATGAAATTAGGCCACCTGGGGTCGGGTCAATGAAATTGGGTCACTTGGGGCCGTGTCAATGAAATTGGGTCACCTGGGGCCGTGTCAATGAAATTGGCCACCTAGGGTCGGGTCAATGAAATTGGGCCACCTGGGGCCGTGTCAACGAGATTGGAATCTTGCAATTAAGCCCTTGAATCTTGGAAACTTGGCTTTTAATTTAGAATCTTTGAACTTTGATTTTTAGCTTTTGATTTAGAATCCTAGAGCATTGATTTTTACCTTTTGATTTGGAATCCTTGAGCTTTGATTTTTTGACTTTGATTTCACCTTCCACTTTTACCTACCAATTTCACCTTCCACTTTCATGTGTTTTTATCTACTAAGTAGATTGTACTTTCCATGTGATTTTAATTTTTACCTACCATAAAAAAAATTAAAATCAATTTTACCTTCCATTTTTACGTACCAATTTTACCTTCCACTTTCATGTGTTTTTATTTACCAAGTGGATTGTACTTTCCATGTGATTTTAGTTTTTACCTACCACAAAAAAAAAAAATATTGACTTTGATTTCACCTTCCACTTTTACCTACCAATTTCACCTTCCACTTTCATGTGTTTTTATCTGCCAAGTAGATTGTACTTTCCATGTGATTTGTTTCTTTTTTTGTTTTGGTGGTAAGAACTCTTGAATTGCACTTTGGAATTAGAATCATTTTTTTTTTTTGGGAAGAAATTTTTAACCATAAAATGGTCCCCCCTTCTTGTTCACTCACTATTCCAAGTTTTTTGAGGTGGGCATGATTTGTGAGTGAGCTCGGGTTTTGGAATATTCTCGAAGATCCGAACCTTTTTGCATTTTTTTGGGTTTCTTGAAATTTTTTCCGAAGGTCTTCAATTTCCCTTGAAGTTCTTCATCTTCCTTTTGAAGATCTTCATAGTTCTTTAAGGAGTCATTTGGAGAATTTGACATCTTTTTGGGCTTCTTTATAAATTATGGAACTTCTTGGGGTTCTTTGTGATTTTAGGAAATATGACTGAGAGAAGAAAGGGAAAGACTTGTGGAGAGGTCCAGTTGGATGGTTGTTGCAACTCTTATCAAGGGGATGAGGGCCTTGCAGACTGGTATTCTGGACAGACACTTCAAAATACTCGAAATCATGTCTGCAACTCAGTATGGGGTTCATGGGTAAGTCCTTGCATTTCATTATTATTATTTATTTTTATTTCATTTTATTATTGTTTTCCTTTCTCTTATCATTCATTTTTTTTTTTAAAGCATGATGGGGAAGTACCACCGACCTTGGCTAGATATGGTCACCCAAACATAGCTCGGGGTTGGTACAGGATTCTCCCCTACAGAGTGAAGGAGATGGTTGACTCATCATACCTGAGTCGATTGGCTACCATAGAGACTAGGAAGTTTCAGCCCGTTATTGGCAAGGGCCCTGATGGAGTGATGGTGGCTGAGCACTCACTCCCTCCATCTTCCTATCGGTGAGATCACTATCACGCCCTTGTGTTTCTATGCCCTGATAGGCATACCATTTGGGGGGAGGCCCTTAACCCTTCCCGATACTCTGACAAGTAGGGAGTTCACGGATTTGACAGGCATAGATATCAAGGGTGATTAGACATACATCCACCTTGGCAAGATCAGTGCTCGTTGGTGGAGGACCGGCCTAGGGGTAAACCTTGGTACCTGGTACAGGTGACCCATTCTTTCCTTTTATTCATTGTGGGTCAATGCCTCTTTGGTGACCTCTGAGGCGGGATAGACATTTGCATGGTTGCCTTCTTCCAGAATATCTAAGATGTGGACACCTGGGATTAGGATGGGACTACCTATGCATATTTGCTGCTATCTCTGGATCTGTTATCATATGGGGACTGAGGTCTCCAGGTAGTGGACTACATCCTCCAGGTAGTCTCTTGTTCTTGTACTCATTTATTTTCATTTGGTTGCATTCTTTCACTTTGATTTTTCAAATCAGCCCTAGTGCTATGAACATCTGAAGATTATGGCTCCCATACTGAAGGACCCTCAAGCATTGCCCTTTCCAGTAGTTGTGAGATGGGGAGATAGCCGAGTTCGCAGGGTCTGGCGCTATCCTCCAAGGACTACCGCCTGTTCTCTCCTGAACAGTCTTACAGAGGTTAGTCATGTTTTGTCATTAAATTTCCTTATGTCTTGTACCGTACTTATTTTTTCTTGAATTAGCAAGTCACTTGGAGACCATTCCATCCTCTTACGTTCCTAGACCTTGATGAAGTTACTCGGGCTAGATACTTATTAGAGAACCGAGTCCTATTTAGGGAAATATGGGGCCATGCTTGGTATTTAGGAGAGAGGGTCATACCCCAATGGTCTGATACTGATACACGCTTCTCTCCTTGTCTTCCTCCACCAACCATGCATTGCCCGGAGTGCATTCCTAAGGACCAAATTGAGAGACTGGCCGACGGAATATGGGATGATTCATTCCTTGAGTCAGATAGGGATTACATGACTTTCCTTGAGGAAGAGACTGTTTGCACCCCACTTGGTTCTGATGGTCCAGTGGTATGTTGCTCTTCTTTGAGTATCACTTTTAGTCTTTCAATTCCTTTTAGCCTTGATTGATGTTCTTTCAGGGGAGAACACGGCGCGTAGACCTTTCTACCATCCAGTCACATATTAGTGTTGTTGGTCCATCCCAAGCTGGACCTTCTACTAGTGCAGGTGGATCCCTCAGGATAGCCACCATTCCCTTCCATGGCTTCCCAGGTTGGTCATATCCCAACACAGCCAATCCTAGCATCCCCTATCTTTTGAGGCTGAGAACAGATATAGATACTTCTCTTGGGCTGCCATTCCATATGATTATGTGAGTATCTAATCATCCTTTGTTTGCTTGGCTTTCAACCTTCCTTGGTTGATACGCTCCTTCTCAGGTGTCTCTGGAGGTCTATACCGAAATCCAGAGGATCCATCAGGGCTTGTGTAAGGTGGTGATCGACAAAGTACCTTTCGCCTTCTCTCTTCTTTTATTATCCTTTTCTTAACCATCTCTTATATTCCTTAAGATGGAAGGATTGTTGCCTTAGAGGACCAAATCGGCTTCTATCAGCAA
Source organism: Macadamia integrifolia (assembly GCF_013358625.1). NCBI lineage: Eukaryota > Viridiplantae > Streptophyta > Magnoliopsida > Proteales > Proteaceae > Macadamia > Macadamia integrifolia. The sequence continues at coordinate 49,174 of NW_024870453.1, read as the reverse complement.
GAGAATGCCCAACTACAAGCTCAAATTCAGGATCAAACTCGAAGGTTGGTGGATTCGGGGTTGACTCCCACGGACTCCTCACCATTTCATAATGGTGACTCTAAGTATAGTTCAGATGAGGATTTCGGCTCTTAGGGATCTGTTCTTGTTGTTCCTGCAAGCATAAACATATTTATATTTTTTTCTCTCTTTTCCCTCCACCTTGTTTGTTCACTTTTTTATTTTTTTATATTTTAGCATTTTATGAATGGAAACCTATCTTTGGCACAAAGAAAATTTCCTTTTATTTATGGTTTGGAATGTTTAGGCATAATTAATTCCACAACTCAAGACTTTAATAGAACAATTGGGACAACACAAAAATCCAAGTATTTCCTCATTTTACTACCAAGTGAATTACAAGAAAATAAATTTCCTACCATAAACGGGATAGATAGGTAACAATATAGGGAGACAAATTCTTGGGGTGGGTAAAAGTTCATCAACTCCTCAGGGTCGTCTGCTTCCAGTCCATACTGTCTGCAGATGTAAGGGGGCATATAAAAATACGTATGAGTTAATCCGATTAACTTGTTGTAATTGTATCCAAGGGTCTTCATTAGAAAATCATCCTATGGCTTCCCTGGGCATCTCCATGCAATGTCCTTTGTAGTTCTTCCTTGTAGGTACTCTTTCCAATCAATAATAAGCTTAAATTCTAGGGCTTCCCTCCTTTCTTGTTAGCAAAGAGCTCTGAGTTGGCATTCTTTCAATGGTCTGTTTAGCTTCAGCTTATCAAGTAGCCATAGTTAGAAAATGGTGGGACTTCCGCGATAATGATCAAATCTGAACCTATGGCTATGGCTCATGTCATCAAGTCCTTTGAATGTCTCTGTAAGGACTGTGGGAATGATATATCTTCCTTTCTTCAATTGCTTTATCACTCTATTAAGATAGTTGGTGCACCACATCTCAGAGTTTGGAGAACATAGCGAGCTATCATGGACAGTAGATAAGCATCCTGTGACCTTTGCTGATGGATTCCCCCCAGTGGTAGATATTGACTGAAGATCCTGGCCACCTTCAGAATATCAATCTTTTCATATCTGATGAATTGCTTCATTTCCTCCTTTTTTCCATTCAAAAAAGTCCTGAATCTCTTCTGAGTGATCTTTCTTCAAAGATGCTTGAATCAACTTACTCTTATGTGGAGATAATATATAAACTCAAAATTCCTTGAGAGTTGGACAGATCTCAACTAATCCAAACCAAAACACATGAAGATTGGTGTCCCAGTGTTGAGGTACTTGTTGGAGTACATGGTGATGTAGCTTTATGCATCCGATCAGATCGAGCATCAATATATTCACATATTCTAGCAGCCTGGTGCCCTCATGTTTATGTCCAAGGTCCATTTTCTTAACGTATCATCCAACAAGTCCATGACTTTTCCTACAACCATCACAAATAGAAGGGAAGGCGATGATTTACCAAGTATCACTCATTAGCTATTGACACAACCAAACCTTCACCATTGTTACATAAAACACTCTTTTTTTTTTGTACTAATCAAGGTTGGGGAATGAACTAGCCTTGACATACTGGTGCCAAGTGGTGACTTTTGAGAGATGTAATTCTGGATACGAATTTAGAGGACCATAGATAGATGATGGATATCCGATGGCCTTGCATGCCAAATAGTGATTCTTGGGGGACACAAGCTATGATGATATTTTTAGATACCTTGATTATTAATTTAGAAACTATTTTATTGCCTTGATATGGTTGAGACCACACTTGCACATGTCAAGTTGCCTACGTATCCCTTGAGAGGAATCAGGTTTGACGTAGTTCAGGCTATTCACCCTATTAGACATAGTATCTCATGAGTTGATCCATGATGACCAGTTCAGGTATTTCTTTGCCGTTGTGATCTTTTAGTTTCATAGCTTTGCCTGGTAGAATCTCTTTGACAATGAATGGGCCACTCCAGTTGAGTCTGAATTTCCCTCTTGGGTCATGAGGTGGGGCTCTTTGCTCTCGAAGAACAAGTTCCCCCCTTCTCAATGGCTTTCATATATCTTTCATCAAGAAAGTTGAGCTCAACATGTCTGGTCTTCACCCATTCTCTTTCAGGTAGCTAACTATCCAAAAGCACTCTTAAAGATGGTACTAGGATTTCCATGGGTAGAACTACCTCAACCCCATATACCAAAGAGAAAGGAGTTGCCCATGTCGAGGACCATACAGAGGTCCGATATGCCCATAAAGCAAGTGGCAACTTGTCTGCCCAATCCTTGTGTGTTTCAGCGATTTTTTGTAAGATCACCTTGATGTTCTTGTTAGTTGCTTCTACTGCCCCATTGGTCTATGGCTTATAAGTGGTAGAGCGGTGCCTTATGATACCAAACTTTATCCAAATCTTATCAGTCTTGCCCCAGAAATGGGATCCCTGATCTAATATCAACTCTTGAGGTACTCCATATCGGGAGATGATATTTTCTTGGATGAATTTTGCTACCTTCGCAGATGTGAGGACTACATATGACTGAGCTTCCACCCACTTGGTAAAGTAATCAATGGCTACTAAGATGAAATCATGGCCATTGGATGCTTGGATTGATTTTCCCAATGATATTAATGCCCCAAGTAGAGAATGGCCAAGGAGAACTAAGCGAGTGCAACTCCGTCGGTGGGATATGTATGATATTAGAAAATATCTGACATTTGTGCACTTCTTGACAAAGGCCACACAATCTACTTCCATTGTGTTCCAGTAATATCCCAACCCGAGAATTTTTTAGCTAGCATCTTGGCATTCATGTGGGGTCCACAGAGGCCTTGATGAATTTCTTCCATGATGGTTGTAGCTTGCTCTTCATCCACACATAGCAACTGTATTCTGTTATAGGATCTCTTGTACAACAAGTCTCCCTGAAGGATAAACTGGGTGGTATATCTTCTCAAAAATTTCTTTTCTCTTTCTGTTGCTTCAACCGGGCATTTCCTTTCTCTGATAAAATCCACAATATGAGTAAACCAAGACCAACCATTTATGGTGAGAGAGTTCACCAAATTGTGATAAATGGGCCTACTTCTTTGTTCCACCAAGAATAGTCGAACCCTAGCCATAAGATTGCATTCTACCATGGAAGCCAAGGTCGTAAGGGTGACGATGAACCTGTTGTTATCTCTCTGGAAGTATTCAAACAAGATCTTCTCAAAGTGTCTAATCACCTCCTCCAAATATTCTTGATATGGCTTCAACTTTTCATCTCTGGTCTTCCACTTCCCTTGCGTTTGACAAATGACAATGGATGAATCTTCATACACCTTGATCCTTTTCACCCTAATGGAAAGGGTAGTTTTGAGTCCCAAGGCACAAGCTTCATATTCAGCAATATTATTGGTACAGGGAAAATCAAGGTGAAATGATGAAGGCAAATAAAGACCATCAGGAGTGACAAGCAATATTCCCGCACTACACCCCTTTTGATTAGTTGTTACATCAAAGAACAGTTGATATTAATTAGCTATGTCTTCTTCTTCTATTGCTATGATTTCTTTGTCAGGAAAGGTATCATCTAAGGCTCTTCCATCTTCTGTGGGGTGGGCAACCAAATGATTAGCTATGGCTTGCCCCTTGATAGATTTCTAAGTAACATAGGTGATGTCAAATTCTAATAGCAGAAGCAGCCACCGGGCCATCCTTCCTGTTAGAGCTGGTTTCTCAAAGAGGTACTTGATTGGATCCATCCTTGAGATCAAACGTATTAGACAACCTACCATGTAGTGTCACAACCTTTTCATTGCCCAAATCAGTGCAGCACAAGTTTTTTCCAAAGATGTGTACTACGTCTCATATTCTAGGAACTTCTTGCTGAGGTAGTATATGGCATGCTTTGCCCACTTTTTGGTCTCTTTTTTGTGTTAGCAATGAGCCCATGGAATATTCTCTCATGATAAGTATAACAAAAGTGGTTCTCCTTCCACTTGTGGCATTAATATCGATGGGTTCATAAGATACCCTTTGTTTTTATCAAAAGGTTGTTGGCATTGATCATTCCATTCTGTGGGTTGATCCTTCTTTAACAACTTGAAGATTGGTTCGCAGATTGTAGTCAATTGAGCTATGAATGTATGGATATACTGGATGTACCCAGGAATCCTCGTATCTTCTTCTCAGTGTGAGGCATCGACAGTTCTTGAATTGCCTTGATCTTGATAGGGTCGACTTTAATGCCTCTTTCACTCACCAAGAACCCTAACAATTTTCTTGCTATTGCCCTAAAGACACACTTCTAAGGGTTCAACCTCAGCTAATACTTCTTGATTCTTTCAAAGAATCGCCTTAATGTGGGAATGTGCCCCTACCGATCCTTTAACTTCACTATCATGTCATCCACGTAGACTTCCACATCTTCGTTCATCATATCATGCAATATGGCTGTAGCTACTCTCTGTTATATTACCCCGGCATTCTTCAGTCCAAAAGACATCACCTTGCAACAATAGGTTCCCCATGGAGTGGTGAAGGCTGTCCTCTTTCGATCTTTGGGGTGCATGCTCACTTGGTTGTATCCCGAGAATCCATCCATGAATGATAACAAGGCATGCCCTAGTGTGTTGTCAACCAATACATCAATGTGAGGTAATGGGAAGTCATCTTTAGGGCTTACCTTGTTAAGATCCCGAAAGTCTTTGCACATTCATACCGTACCATCCTTTTTTGGCACTAGTACAATGTTGGCCAACCATTGGGGGTATTTTACCACTTGTAAGAACCCCACATTCCATTACTTCACAACTTCTTCCCTAATCTTCTCACTCCATTCTAGCAACATTCTTCGGAGCTTTTGCTTTACTGGTTTTACCCCAAGGTAGGTCGGAAATCGATGTTACACAATGTTGGGGTCGATACTAGGCATATCCTTATAAAACCAAGAAAAGACCTTGGTGAATTCTTTTAGAAGACTAATCATCTGTTCTACTTCTTCGTCATTAAGGGTAGTGCCAATTTTTACCCCTTGAAGGCATTAGTCGGTTCCTAGATTAATAACCTGAGTATCCTCACGGATGGGTTGGGCTTTCTTTGGTTTGCATTATTTTATTAACTTTTGATAGTTATTAAGATCATCATTAGAAAAAGGAGGCAAGTCATACTCAGAATTAGAAATTTCATTCATGAAAGAAGGAGTAACAGACTCTATATACAAGGACTCTGGACTCTCCTCAAGAGGGGAAGCCGACACGAAATCATAAACAGCAGACTCAACAACTAACTCGACTACAGACTCGATGACTGGTTTAATGCTTTCATCAGTGGTATCCAGTTTGATTGACTCAACAACATGAGTAAACTTGAAATTCTCCCCAATGCTAGTCTAGTTCAGGAGCGGTTCAACGGCTTGATGGATGAGGAGATGTGGCAATGAGCCTCTTTCTTTTTTCAGGAAGGTTACTGCTATTTCTTCAATGGTGCAATGGTTCTTCTGGATAGGTGCCTGTTTTTTCATGAATACTAGCTGATCAACCTGGTGCTCTAGGAAGCTGAACTTTCTGAGAGGTGAAGATTGGTGGAGACTACTTAATCCTCTTTCTATAAAGGCCATCTTTTCCAGCCTATTGAGGGATGCCATCTTGTGAGGGTAGCGGCTGGAAGATGATATCTCTCTTCCCCCTTTAGGGGGAGAAAAGGACTTGCATCTCATCCTCTGTCCTCCCTTTCACTTTCATGAGGGAGGGGTTTGTCGTGTGTGCTTTGCTTGAGGGCCCCGCATCACAGTACCACCACTCGGAGATACGTAGAGACCTATTTCGCAAGAGTGTAAAGTTCTTCATTCGAGATGGGGATTTGATGATGGTCCAATATGTGGATCAGGATCATGCAAAAGGGGTTTGGAGTCACCACTTAGGGTTATTGGCCTAGGACCTTGGGGTGTGCCCGATTCCTGAGATAGGGGCTCGATAATTGGTCTAGTCTAGAGATTTAGGGTAAGTGTCAGGTTGTAGAGTTGGGAAGGTGTTAGGCACCCAATCTACCCAGTTTGACCGGTCTTCCTACTAGATGCTTAAGAACAAACATTTTCCACGATTATTCCTATTTCACATGCATGTCTAAGTTGTCACTCATATGTACAATTGAATTTAAATAATTATATACACTAAAACAAAGTCAATATAAAGTCTATATGATGACGATTCGATTGAGAAACTGTACCTAAACTTAACCCCTGTCTTGGGTCAAGAGGGGTGGGCCCCTGATTAGTATCGGCTTGGACTGTCTTTTGGATTCTCCTAGCTCAGGGGAAGATGGTCTTGACCTCTAACTTCCTTTCTTGAGAGATGCTAACTATGATGATATTCAAACAGAGTTCAGGCTAGGAACGATTATTTTTGGATTTGAATTCGGACAGAGCTTCAGCTAGGGAAGGCTATTTTCGGGCTTTGGATGAGCACTATCCATCCGTACGGTCATCTTTGCCAGATTCCTCCATATATAAAATGTCAAAATTGGACCCCCTTTTCTTTCGCACTGGTTTTTTAGGATTTTTTAGGTAAGGGATGTTTTTGGGGTATTTGGGTAGGTGGGGAATTTCTCTGAGTTTCCAATAGGCTAGCAAAATGTGATTTTTTGGGGATGATTATAGGAGATCCGACTAACCAATTTTGACGTACCATATATTATCAAAATCGTATTTTTGAGTACTATCTCTGTATGGTCATCCTGATAAGATTCCTTCATATATAAAATGTCAAAAATTAGACCCTCTTTTCTCTCACGTGGGATTTCGGGGTTTTCAGGTAGGTGGAGAATGTTTCCTGGTTTCCTTAATCAATCATCTCTGTCGATCGAAAGCAAGAAGTCACATCCAAGATCCATAATTCATTATAGCTGGAGGAGGGTAACAAAATTGGGTATCTACAGAATGCCCCTCTTTGGCCAAGGCTTGTGCCAACGGCCGAAGGGAAAAAAAAAGAATGACCACATTTTGTCACCCAGAGCATGTACTACCATCATTTTACTCATTAATGACGGAGTTGAAAATGCAGTAGATAATATCTCTCAACTACTTTAGAGTTTTGAGACTTACCTGGGCTACTGATTGTAGGAAAGAAATTCGGTGCTCTTCCAATCCTGTAAAATATGTTAGAACTTTGATCTTTGAATTTTCCTTAGCTAAGCTTTACATGTGCTAATTCAGGGAATTTAGTCTCCAGGCTGGGTCTTTCGAACCAATCTAGACTATCTGGAACCGATGGCTACAAGGGAGAAATTTGCTACTCTTCTAATCTTGCAATAGATAAAAATATTTGATTCTTGGATTCTCCCGAGTTGGGCTTTCCATGTTCCAGTTTAGGAAAATTGGTCTCCAGGCTGGGTCTTTCAAACCAATCTGGACTATCTGGGACTAATGGTTACAAGAGAGAAATTTGCTACTCTTCCAATCTTGCAATAGACAAAAATATTTGATTCTTGGATTCTCCTGAGCTAGGTTTTTTATGTGCCAGTTTAGGAAAATTGGTCTCCAGGCTGGGTCTTTGAAACCAATTTGGACTATCGGGGACCAATGGTTACAAGAGAGAAATTAGCTGCTCTTCCAATCTTGCAACAGACAAAATTATTTGATTCTTGGATTCTCCTGAGCTGGGCTTTCCATGTGCCAGTTTAGGGAATCAATGAGATCGGTCCACTTAAAACCGATTCAAAGAGATTAGGGCACCTGGGGTCAGGTAGACGCAATTGGGCCACCTGAGTCCGAGTGAATGCAATTGTTTCTTTTATTTATTTGATTCTTGATTTTTGGCTCCTTGATTTTGAATCTTGATTTGCTCTTGATTTGGATTTGATTTGAAATCTTTGAATTTTGAATTTTAGCTTTCGATTTGGAATCTTGAACTTTGAGTTTTGACTTTTGATTTGGAATCTTGCTTTTACTTTTGATTTTGACTATGAAAAATTCTTTTACCCATCAATAAAATTTTGACTTTTACCTTCCTCCTTTCCATGTGATATAATTTTCACCTACCACTTTCATGTGTTTTTATCTACCAAGTAGATTTTACTTTCTATGTGATTTTGATTTTTTACCTACCACAAATTATTTTGAAATTTGCTTTTTGGTGGTAAGAAATTTTTATTTGTACCTTAGAATTGGAATCAAATTATTGTGAGGGTAGCGGCCGGAAGATGATATCTCCTTTTCTCCTTTTAGGGGGGAAGGACTTGCATCCCATCCTCTCTCCTCTCTTTCTCTTTCATGAGGGAGGGGTGTGCCATGTGTGTTTACCCTATGGGCCCTGTACTACCGTATCACCACTTGGAGATTCGTGGAGGCCTATTTCACAAGAGTATAAAATTCATCATTTGAGATGGGGGTTTGATGATGGTCCAATGTGGGGATCGGGATCATACAAAAAGAGGGGTTTGGAGTCGCCACTTGGGGTTATGGACCTAGGACCCAAGGGTGGGCCCAATTCCTAAGAAGAGGGCCCGAAAGTTGGTATGGTCCAGAGATTTAGGGTAATGTGAGGGCAGCAGCAGAAGATGGATCCCCACCCTCTCTCCTCTCTCTCCTTTCACCTTCGTGGTGAGGGAGAGGTGGCTCGAGTCACATGTGCTTCATTTGTCAGCCCCATACCACCGTATCACCATTGGAGATACATGGAGGCCTATTTTGTAAGGGTGTAAAATTCATCATTTGAGATGGGGATCGGGAACATGCAAATGGGGTTTGGAGTCGCCACCTTGGGTTATGGGCCTAGGACCCGAGGGTGGGCCCTATTCCTGAGAAAAGGGCCCAAAATTTGGTCTAGTTTAGAGATTTAGGGTAAGTGTCAGGTTACAAAGTTGGGAAGGAGTTAAGCACCCAATCCGCCCGGTTCAACTGGCCTTCTTGCTAGATGCTTGAGAACGAACATTTTCCATAATTATTACTATTCCACATGTATGGCTAAGTTATCACATATATATAAATTAATTGAATTCAAACTATTATATACATTAAAATAAGGTTTATTAGATGTCTACTTTATACTTAAATGAGGAGAGAGATTATACTTGAATTTCACCCCTGTTTCAGGTCAAGTGGGGTGGGCCCCTGATTGGTACCAGCTCGGACTATCTTTCTTATTCTCCTAGCTCAGGGGAAGATGGTCTTGACCTCCAACCTCCTTTCTTGAGAATGCTGATTGTGATAGTATCTGGATAGAGTTCTAGCTAGGAACGGTTGCTTTCGGATTTGGATTCAGAAAGAGCTTTAGCTAGGGAAGACTAATTTTGGATTTGGATTCGGATAGAGCTTCGGCTAGGGAAGGCTATTTCTGGGCTTGGGATGAGGTGGCACTCTGGCAGAGCTTCCACTGGGGATAGGCTAAGGGAGGGCTAGACTGAGGTGGCACTTCGGTAGAGCTTCCGCAAGGAATAGCTATTCCTAGAAAGATTCAAAGGACACTCGGATAGAGGTTGGGCTAGGAAAGACTATTTCTAGGCTTGGGATGAGGTGGCACTCTGGCAGAACTTTCGTTGGGAATGGCTATTCCTAAAAAGATTCTAGGGACACTCGGACAGAGGTTCGGCTAGGAAAGGCTATTTCTGAAAAAAAAATAGGCTAACCTAAAAATGGATTGAAGAACTCCAAAGTCCCGAAAACACTTTAAAGATCCGAACAGAGTTTCAGATCTAAACAAATATCTCTTCATAGACCCAAAGAACCTAAAAAAAAGGGGGGTTTTTATCTCAAGAACACTCAAAGGAGGTGGCTCAAGAACATACTATTTTTGGCTAAAAACTAGATCTCACTAAGGATTTAGATTGAAAATATTCAAGATCTCGAAGAACACTTGGAAGATCCGAATGAGTTTTCAGATCTTGACGAAGATTGCTCCGAAGATCAGAAGAAAATCAAGAGGGGGGAGGGGAGGAAAATTTCACTCTGAAAGAGATTCAGGTGTCTGTTGGTGTTTTTTTCTAAGGGAGAGGGGGGGTATTTATAGTTTTTTTTAACCAAGTAGAAGAGGGGGAATCCCTTTATCCAGTGGACGAAAGGGGGGCTCTTGCCTAAAGTGAAGAGATAGGATTTTTGTCTAATGGGTAAAAGGGGGGTTGAAGGAAAAAATGGGTGGGAAGGGCTTTTGTCTAGTGGGTAAAATGGTGTTTTCAGAAAAAAATGGGAGAGAGAAATTTTAGCTTGGAAAAAGGTAGTTTTAAAAAAGCGGGAGGAGAGAAAATTTTATCAAAAAAGGAAATTATCAAAAAAGCAAGAGGAGAGAGAAAATTTTGTCAAAAAAGGTAGTTTTTCCGATAAAGGCAATTTTTAGAAAAGCGAGAGGAGAGAGAAGGTTTTGCCTAGGGTGCGAGTGATGTCCCGGGTGCACGAATGCATGGGTGTGCGGGCCATGTGCACGGTGTGGGGGTATAGTGTCCGTGGTGTGCGAGCTATGTGCATGGTGTGTGGGCCAGGTGTGCATGGTATGCAGGAACAGTGTGCATGGTGTGCGGCGGGCCCGTGCATAGCATGCGACGGGGTCGCGCACAGCGTGCAGTAGGCCAACACACAACGTGCGGCTAGGCCGTGCACAACTTGTGGTAGGCCCGTGCACAGCATGTAGTAGGCCCACGCATACCGTGCGGTAGGCCCATGCACAGGTGTGCGGCTAGGCTAGGCTAGCTGGCTTGGCTGGGCCGGTCGGTTGGGTGGCTGATCGGGCTGGTGTGCGAGACGTGTGTGAAAAAATATGATTTTTTGGGAATGATTGCCAGAGATCCGTCGGTTCAATTTTGGCATACCATATATCGTCAGAATTATATTTCTGAGCACTATCCATTTGTATGGTCATCTTGACTGGATTCCTTCATATATGAAAAGTCAAAATTGGACACCTTCCCTCCTCACGGGAATTTCTAGGATTTTAGACCCGAGAGTGTTTCGGGGTTATCTGAGTGGGTAGGGGATGATTTTTGGGGTGTTTGCGTTAGGTTGGGGATCTTTTTAGGTTTTTAGTAGGACTATCCGTGTGCGCGACATATGTGCAGGAAGGCGCGACATGTGCGCAGAAAATGTGATTTTTTGGGAATGATTGCCAGAGATCCATCGGTCCGATGTTGGCATATCATATATCGTCAGAATTGTATTTTCAAGCACTATTCATTTGTATGGTCATCTGGACTAAATTCCTTCATACATGAAAAGTCAAAATTAGGCCTTCTTCTCTCCCGTGCGGGGATTTCTAGGGTTTTGGGTAGGGAAATGTTTCCATCAGCATCTCTGTCGGTCGAAAGTTGGAAGTCACATCCAAGATCCATATTTAATCATAGCCAGAGGGGGGTGACAAAATTGGTGTCAACAGGTAAGTGTTAGGTTACAGAATTGGGAAGGTGTTAGGCACCTAATCTGCCCGGTTCAACCGGTCTTTCTACTAGATGCTTAAGAACGAACATTTTCCATGATTATTCCTATTCCGCATGCATGGCTAGGTTATCACACATATGTACATTGACTAAATTTAACACTAAAACAAGGTTTATATAAAGTCTACATTATGCTAATTTGGGTAAGAAATTATACCTGAGCTTGACCCCTGTTTTGGGTCAAAAGGGGTGGATCCCCTGGCTGATGCTAGTACGAATAGGTTTTTGGATTCTCCTGGCTCAGGGGAAGATGGCTTGACCTCCAACTTCCTTTCTCGAGAGATGCTGACTGTGATAATATTTGGGCAGAGTTCCGGCTAGGAACAGTTACTTTTGGTTTTGAATTTTGACAGAGCTTTGGCTATGGAAGGCAATTTCTGTGCTTAGGCTGAGGTGGTATTCTGGCAGAGTTTCTGCTAGGGATGAGCTACTTTTGGGTTTTGGAGGAGGTGGTATTTCAATAGAGCTTCCGCTAGGGATGAGCTACTTTTTGGTTTTGGCTGAGGTGGCACTCGGACAGAGCTTCCGCTCGGGATAGGCTATAGGAGGGCTAGACAGAGGTGGCACTTTGTTAGAGCTTCTGCTGGGGATAGACTATTTTTGGAAAGATTCCAGAGGCACTCGGGAAGATCTTCTGCTAGGAATGGCTACTTTTGGAAAGATGTAGATTGGCCTAAAAACGGATTAAAGATCCCCAAAGCCCCGAAGAACACTTTGAAGATCCGAACAGAATTCTAGATCTTGACAAAGATCTTCGTAGACCCGAAGAACCTCAAGGGGGAGGGATTTCTACTTTTGGTAAAAACCAAGAACACTCAAAGGAGGGAAGCTAAAAAAATACTATTTTGGCAAAATATGGATTAAACTAAAAACTTGGATTGAAAATCTTCAAAGTCCCGAAGAACACTTTGAAGATCCAAAAAGAATTTCGGATCTTGACGATGATCGCTCCCCTAAGAAACTTAAAGGGGGATGGGAGGAGGAGAGAGGGCAGAGCTTCTCTCTCTAAGGGTCATTGTGGGGTTGTGATGTTGGTGTCAAAAACCAAAGGGAGGGGGTATTTACAGGATCCTTAAACCAATGGGGAGGGAAAGGGAAATTCCTTAGCCAATGGGGGTAAAAAGTGATTTTTTTAGACCAATGGAAAGAAAGTATGAAAATTTGGACCAATGGGAGGGAGGGGGATTGTCTTAGACTAATAGGGAAAAGGTGAATTTTTTTAGGCCAATAAGGTAAAAAGATTCTTTCCCTGGCCAATGGGAGGTTGTGGTGTCGGGTACACTGGTGGGTAGTGTATATGCACAAGTGGGTGAAGAGAGAATCTCTTCACCCACTGAGTCAGTGGAACACAAATCCTAGTCATTGACGATGGCACATGAGTCTGGGTTAAGATGCACGGGGCATGCATGAGCATATACGGGAGACTGGTAGAGGGGGCACAATGGTTGGCAAGGTGCAAGGGGCATGCACACAGGTTGGCCTGTTACTACACATAGGTTGGCCTACGCATGTGTGGGCTGGCCTGCTGTTGTGCATAGGTTGGCCTGTGTGCATGCTAGTCGGCCTACGTGTGCACGGGCTGGCCTATGGCTGTGCGCAGGCTAGCCTACAGGCACGCGTGGGGTGTGCTACGGGGGCAAGTAGGGGTTACTGAGGAGGCGTGTGGGGCATGTTGTGGGGGTGTGCGAGGCATGCTGTGGGGACACACGGAGCTTGCTGTGGGGGCACGTGAGGATTACTATGGGGGCATGCGAGGTTTACCTGCTGGTTAGCAGGCCAGCGTGCGTAGCATGAGTGTGGGCTGGCTGGCCAGCGCATAGCATGCACGCAGGAAACATGATTTTTCAGGGATGATTGCGGGAGATCCGACAGTCCGATTTTGACGTACTATGTATCGTTGGAATCATATTTTTGAGCACTATCCATCTGTACAATCATCTTAAGTAGATTCGTTCGTATATAAAATGTCAAAATTGGACCCTCTTTTCTTTCGCATGGGGTTTCTAGCGTTTTTTAGGTAGGGAATGTTTCCGGGGTATTTGGGTAGGTGGGGAATTTCTCTAAGTTTCCAATAAGCTGGCCAGTGCAACCAGTACGTGCGTGAAAAATTTTAGTTTTTGGGGATGATTGCGAGAGATCCAACGGTCTGATTTTGACGTACCATATATTGTCAGTCATATTTTTGAGTACTATCCATCTGTATGATCATCCTAACTAGATTCCTTTGTGTATAAAATGTCAAAAATTAGACCCTCTTTTCTTTCGCACTGGATTTCAGAGTTTTCAGGTAGGTGGAGAATGTTTCCAAGTTTCCTTAATCAATCATCTTTGTCAATCAGAAACAAGAACTCATGTCCAAGATCTGTAATTCATCATAGCTAGAAGAGGGTGACAAAATTGGGTGTCTACACATCCCAGTGCCTTGGTCACATCTTTGGCCACCTGTATAGACCTTTTCATTGCAGTTGATTCGGGCACAGTATATGCAAACCATCATTCTTTGTGCTCTTCTTTGCTTTGCATTGATTCTTCTTCCTTTGACAGGCTTGGGCTTGAGCTCATGGATTTTTCAAAAAGGAATAGATGTGACCTTTCAAATCTGTGAAAATTTGTAGACTCCAGATGTGTCTTATCTACCTTTCCCATTCCCTCTTCAAGACTGTTTGGGGACTTGGCAATTCCTTTAATCGGATTAGTGTTGTGGGGTTGTTAGAGGAGAACCCATCTTCAATCATTGCTACTTCCACTATTTCAGTGATGCAACTATTTTGATCATTTTCTTTGGCTAGCATTTGTTGTTGTTTTACCTTATGAGTTACCCAGTCGAGGTCATCTTGAAAGAATACTTCAAACCCTGGTTACATCTTTGCGGCGGTTTCGTCAAACCATGGCTCAACATTTCTGTAAAAGGGAAAATCTTCTCCTTCCCTTACGAAGTACCCATTGAGAGTGGGGTAGTAAGAGGTGGAGATTTTCTTAGTCATCCTTAGTACCTTCTACCCTTTGCTGCCATTCTTGCTCCTTGGTCCGGGGGTTTGAGGAATGTACCCAAGACCACTCTTTCCTTTGCTAACTACCGGAGTAGGTAATTTTTAAACACCCTGATGATACTTTCCCGATCCCATCCCTGGAAAGTATTACATGTTCCACATCATTTGATTCATTGGAGGACTCCATATAGCTTCATAGTTAGCCGAAATCTTTTCATCTGGCATTTCCTTGGTGAGTGCTGCACAAGTTTCCTCTATTTCAAAACCACTAAGTTGAACTTCCTAGTCTTGTTCTTCTTTATTAACAATGGTGGCTAAGGTGTTCACCACTTCGAGATCTCCGGCTATTGTAACTATCTTTCATTCATGAATAAATTTCATTTTCTAATGGAGACTAGAGGACACTACCTTTGCATGATGTAACCAAGGCCTTCCCAAGAGCTTGTTGAAAGATGCCGGTTTATCAATGATCTGGAAATCAATATCAAACTTTATCGGGGCAATTACTACGGTGATGGTGAGGATGCCAAGGATTTTTCTCTTAGTGTTGTCATATGCTCGTATGGTTTGGGTTGATAGCCTTATCTCTTCCAAGTTTATGCTAATATTCTTTGTCAATCTCAAGGGTAGAACATTCAAAGCGTACTCGTTGTCAATGAGAACCTGGGGTACCACCTTGTCCAAAAATTCTACCATGATGTGTAGAGCTTTATTGTGCTGGGCTCTTTTGGGAATTCAGAGTTTATGAACATCAATGACTGTACTGCATATGTTGCCCCTACTATGTGCGAGAGGTGTACTGGATCTATCTCGATTGGTACTTGCACATTGGTGAGAGACTTCAAGACTACTTCGCAGTGTGTGGGGGAGGCCATCAACAATCCCAATATCAAGATATTAGCTTGAGACTTCTTGAGTTGAGCCAAGACTGGATTCTCCAGTTCTTTCTTCAAGCCACTGGTTCCTTCCCCATTAGTTTTGACTGTTCTATGGCTAGGGCCTTGCCCTTGTAGTCTTTTCCACTCTAAGTTTCCATCACATTGGAAGGTTTCTTTACGATGATCTCTATGGGATAGTAATCTTCATCATCACTGTTTGTTATGGTAACTATCCCTACTATGGGGTCATCTTCTTCCTCAGATTCCTCTTCATTACTTGGGGTAGGAGGTTGAGGTCCTCCACAAATATCCACATCCCTGGCTCGTACCTTCTTGACTGCATTGGAAAGCCACGCAATTGCTGTATCAATCATTTCTGCAAGTGTGGAATGTCCCCCTGTTTTCTCGAGGATTATCAACTGCTCAGTGTAGCATTGTTCACTGATAGCCACTTCACCTAACATTCGGTCAATCTTATCAGCCTCGAGTTTGATGTCAACCAAACAATTATAAACATAAGCCATGTGTTTTGCTATGATTTCTTCACCTTGAACAGTGATCTCATACCCTTCACTATCTTCTAAATCCGATGCTGGATCTTCCCCTTCTATATGGATCATGAGTGCTGGCTGAATAGCATCTGTGGGATCAACCATTAGGTCATCTTCGCCAATTGTGTACGCAGAATATCCTCCCGGATCCCTGGGTGAGTAGTACCCTGATTCATCATCATCATCATTGTGCTAAGGCCCCTGGTAGTCATCCCAATCTGGGTACTCATCATCACCTTGAGAATCAAAGTCATCTCCATCATTCTCATCCTCACTTTCATCCTCATCATTGTCGTCATCATCCTCTTCTTCGCTGATTTCCCCGTCACTTGGTTCTTCATCAGATTTCTCTTGACTATTAAATTCCCTGGCATCCAAACATTTGTAGTATTCAGAGCATATGGATCAAAAAATTTCCATAGGGCCAGACTTGGTCTCATTGGCTCAAATACGGATTAGGCCAGACTCATCATTTTTTGTGTCACTCCCGATGTGGATTAGGGAGGTGTGTTCTTTAATTTGTTCTCCCACCAACAATGCTGCCACTGCTCTGAGGAGGTCATCCGTGACTTCTTCCATCATCTCTAGATTATCCTCTGAAGATATAGTGGGCTGAATTAGAAAAGTGGGATCACCATCCTGGCCTTCTCCTAAAGCATTCACTGATTCGGTTGATGAGGTCATTTTTGGGGAGTCTGGTAGTGCGAGCATATCCTTCCAACTGTACCCATCTATCCATCCTTCTTTTGGGTTATACACCAATCCTTGAGAATGGGATTGGTATTAGGGTGAAAATGGATATGAGATAGGCTAATATGAAGGTGATGTGATGTGAGAGGTAGGGTATGAAGATTGGGGGTGATAAGATGAGGAAACTCCTTCTCTTTGATGATGTGGTGAAGGATGATGATATGGTGGAGGTTGGTAATATGGTGGGGGTTGGTAATATGATGGAGGTTGGTAATATGGTGGGGGTTGGTAATATGATGGAGGTTGGTAATATAGTGAAGGTTGGAGATATGCTGGAGGTTGGAGATGTGCTGTGGTGGATTCTTTCTGTTGATGAGGAAGGATGAATGGCTTTCTTGTAAGCCCTAGCCTTTTGACTTATGGCTCTCCTATAAGCACGGGCATTTATGTGATTCTTTTGAGCTCGGAATACAATGAGTTGAGTGGGGTCACTCTCTGTTGCTTCTTCGTCTAGGTTGTCCAAATGATCATAGAACATGGGGTGACAAAAGTGCTTATCCAACTGATACGTGTGAACAACCCTTTGGAAGGAGTCACACTCCTTTTGACAAGCATCCTTAATGAATCCACGAATGTGCCCTACCAATTTTGGAGGAAGGGACAACCTTTACAAGCTGGAACTTTTCTTGCCATTCAACAGTATTTCTTGGCATCCCTAATAAAATGGGTTGGATCATAGAACTTAGGATCCCAATTTTGCCAGTCACTCATTGTTGCCAACATGTTGACGGTCCATGATTTGGGAGGGGATTGGTATTGACATTAGGAGATTGCTTCACCTTGACTTCAATGGTCCCATTATCTACTAAGTCCTAGATTGCATGATGGAGGCCTATGCATCTTTCAGTGTTGTGCCCCTTCTGAGTGTGATAAGCACAATATTCAAGATCTCTATACCAAGCTGGGGGAGGGTTGCTGATTACTCTTGGAGCCACCACCTAATAATTCTTGTTTCTTTAACTTTTTATACACAGCTGTCATAGGCATTCCCAAATCAGTAAACTACCTTCTTGGACGGGAAGCATTCTGGGAGGGTGTATCTGCTTGTATCACGAATGGTTATTAAGAGATGACAGGTGAGACTGACTATTGAACCGCACCTACCATATTGGTCTTGGGACCCTTTCCCTGCCCAACTCTGCCGTTCTTTCCTACATCTTAGGAGGATCCTTGATATTGAGCTTCCCTTAGGATTCTATTTTCCACACATGTACCGATGGCTATCAAGGCATCAAAAGTTTGCAGATGTTGATAGTAAAGGACATCATAATAAGGCTTTGACAAGTTTTCAATCAACATTTCTACTTGCTCTGCTTCTGTAGGCCGATCTACCATCTTGGTGGCCTTATTCCTAAACCTCATCAAGAAGGTGGTGAATCCTTCTCTAGGCTATTGTCTCAACATCTCAAGCTCTTGATGTTTCACATCCACTTCGGTGTTGTATGAGTATTGCTTGGTGAAGGCTTTCATCACTGTTGTCCAATTCTGGGTTTGGGAAGACTCCAACTGGGTGAGCCATCTTAATGCTGGTCTTAATAGGGTTAACATGAAGGCTTGTCCCATGTGGTTGTTCGTAATTTAAAATGACTTGGTGATGCTAAGGAAGACTTTGAGATAAGTCTTGGGGTCCCCTGACCCGTCGAATCTGTCGGTCTGCCATTTGAACTTCTAGGGAATCCTTGCCCTAGAGAAGAAATTCATTTCATTCGAATCCACTATTTGGCTTTCTGAACTCTTTCCCATTTGGAGCAAATTTTCCAATTTCTCCAATTGCTCCCTAACTTTTCTTTCTCTCTCCATCTCTGGAGATTCCATTAGGACATGCACTGCAAACTCTTCTTCCTCATCTTCAATCACCACCCTGGGAGAAGGGACCCTAGAATAGGCCACTCATTGACCATTTGAATGGGTAGGTGAAGCTCCTCTCTGATTGATTGGCCTGACTTGCTCTGGTTCTCCTCAGTCAACTCGGGAAGAATTCCTTTGATGACATGTGGGTCCATTCTGATCCAACTCTCCTATTGACCATTTGGATGGGTAGGTGAAGCTGCTCTCTAACCGGTTGGCCTGACTTGCTTTGGTTCTCTTGAGTCAACTTGGGAAGAAATTCTACGATGACTCATGGGTCCGTTCTGATCCAACTCTCCTGTAGCTTGTGCTGGTTCAGTCTTGGGAGGGTTCTGGAGTGCATGCAGTAACTATACTATCCCTCCCTTGACCTCATCCATTTCCATCTGCAAGGTCTCTACCGGGTGGACCCACGCTTGCCTGGGTGATTCAAGATCGTGTGGATCCATGTGAACTAGGTTGTAATCACTTGGCGGTAGACAATCTTGAAGAGACAACGAAGGTGGTACTGGACTTAATTGAGTCAACTGGTTACCTTGACGTGTCCAAATGGACCGCGGAGAATACTTGAGGTGTGGAATTGTTCCTGAACCAAAAGTGGCTTATTTTAGGATTCTTGTATTTCCAACCCCTTATTCACTTATTCACTAGATTAACAACCAATGATCCATGCAAAGTTAGTCCGCTTAATGATAGGAAGTGGGTAGGGGCTAATGCCCCTAGTCCACTCAATGTCATAAGCAGGAGGTACACACAGATGGCTTGACCAAAGTACTCCTATTAATACATTCTCTACCAATAAATTTATGCTTTCCTTAATCTTATCCCACTAGGTGACCTTCCTCCTAGTTTTCTCAGGTCTTTTAGATAATTTGGCATTTTACGGGGCTTTCACATAAATCAGCTCGGATTGGGTATACCAAATCATCCATATTTCATTTCTAAGGATGAAGGACAACTTTTATCCGAAACCCACTTAGGAGAGCATTTCTTTATGACTAGAATATATCATAGGAAAATTCCTTTTCAAGACTGCAAACAAATTCTACAGATCAGCTTATGGTGTTCCTAACATTCTTTATCTATTTCCTACATGATGCGAGCATACGGTGGATGTAATAGGACCGACAAGACTTCCTTGATAGGATCTATATACGTAAGGTACGTGATCCTTTTGATATACCCGTGGATACGAGATCAAGGAGGTGACTTCCTTTCCCATTACTCGTGACTACACATAACGTTAAGAAACTGGTTGTGGGGTGGTAGAACCGTGAGTGATTGTGTGTAAAAGTGTAATGCAAGAAATCATTATTCGATCTCAGAATGTCATAAAGTGCACGGACCTCCGTAAGGGTGTTGGCACAATTATGAACATCCTCACCATTTAACAATACCCCACACCCTTGTACAGGAAGTGGCTACCATTTACTCTCAGAGTACTCTCTATGACATGCACTAACCTCCCCGAGGGTGTGGGCATGATAGGGAGTCCTTGGCCAAATGATTTCACTTCGAGCATGATACATGATGTGATTAGCGAATACAATTACAAGCATGGGGTTAGCCAAACATGTTTTCAAACAGATGTGGTGGAAAATGTTCTTGCATTTAATGGCAGCATCTAGTGTCAGAAGCTTGACATTTGTCACTAGTGGAGTCACCACTGAGAGGGTAGCGGCCGAAAAAAATGTTGTGTTTCCACCTTCGTGGGGGAGGAAAAAGGGCTTGCATTCATTATGTCCTCTCTCCTCTCTTTCTCTTTTTTGAGGAGGGGTGTGTCATATGTGCCAGACCCCGTACCGTCTTATTGCCGCTTCGAGATACGTGGAGGTCTCTTTGTAAGAGTGTAAAATTCGTTATTCAAGACGTGGATTAAAAAAATGATGGTCCAATATGGGGATCAGGATCATGCAAAAGGGTTTGGAGTCACCACCTAGGATTATGGGCCTAGGACTTAGGGGTGAGCCCAATTCCTAAGAAGAGGGCCCAAAATTTGGTCTGGTCTAGAGATTTAGGGTAAGTGTCAGGTTGTAGAGTTGGGAAGGTGTTAGGCACTAATCTACCCGGTTCACCGATCTTCCTACTAGATGCTTCAGAACAAATATTTTCCATAATTATTCCTATTCCGCATGTATGGCTAAGTTATCATATATATGTACATTAAATGAATTTAAATGATTGTATACACTAAAACGTGGTCAATATAAAGTTAACATTATGCTAATTTGGGTAAGAAATTATACTTGTGCTATGGGACCCCGATTAGTGCCGGCACGAGTTATTTTTCTTTTGGATTCTCCTGGCTCAGGGGAAGATAGTCTTGACCTCCAACTTCTCTTCTCGAGAGATGTTTACCGTGGTGATATTTGGATAGAGTTCCGGCTAGGAATGGTTACCTCTGGGTTTTGGGCTAAGGTATCGATTCGACAAAGCATCAGCTAAGGAGGGGATACTTCTGAATTTTTACTAAGTTATCGATTTGGCAGAGCTTCCATTGGGAATAGGCTATGGGAGGGCTAGGCTGAGGTGGCACTCTAATAGAATTTCCTCTAGGGATAGGCTAATCCTAAGGATTGAGGAACTTCGAAGGCCTAAAGAACACTTCGCATCTTACAAAGATCTCCACAAAGATTGGAAGAACCTCAAGAGGGGGTGAGGGACTAATGGAGAATTTCTTCTACGTAAAATCTCACTCAAAGAAGGTAAATGATTGAGAAGTTTTGAAGGCCCAAAGAATACTTTGAAGATCCGAAGAACACTTTGGATCTTATGAAGATCTCTCCGACGACTTGAAAAATCTCAAAGGGGAAAGGGGAGGAGAGAATGCAAAGCTTCTCTCTCTAGGATGCTCACTTGGAGGCTTGGATGTTGTGGTGTTATGTTGTGTAAAACCAAAGGGGGGGTTTTTATAGGATTCTTGAACCAATGGGGAGAGAAAGGGAACTCCCTTGGCCAATGGTAGAAAAAAGTGGTTCTTTTAAGCCAATGGGGATGAAAAAATGAAAATTTGGGCCAATAGGGTGGGAGATGGTTTTTTGGACCAATAGGAAAAGTGAGTCTTCTTGTAGGCCAATGAGGTGAGAATATTCCTTTTTGGGCCAATGGGAGGTTACGGAGTAGGGTATGCTAGCTGGACAAGGTAAGCTGCACAAGTGGATTAAGAGAAAATTTCTTCACCCATCGGGTCGGCGGAACACATTCCGGCCATTGACGGCGGCACACAGGGCTGGGCAAGGGTGTTCGGGGTATGCATAGGTGTGTGCGGGGGGTTGGCCACAATGCATGAAACATAACAGGCATGGGTGCAAAAGAGTTGGTAAGTTGTGGATGCCTGGGGCTGGAATTTTGGGGGCGCGTGATATGGCACACGGGTGCGTGCAGCATGGCATGTGAGGGCACGAGCTGGCACGGCAGGGGCACACGATATGGCACGTAGGGGCACCCGGCATGGCATGATGAGGGTGTATGGCATGGCACGTGGGGTCACAGGCTAGAACGATAGGGTGAGCGACATAGCATGCGGGGGTGCGCAACATGGCACCTGGGGATGCGCAGCATGGCATGCGGGGGCACAGCACATGGTATGGTGGGGGTGCACGACATGGAGTGCCAGGGCAAGTAGCATGGCATGGCGGGCACACACGACATGTTACGTGGGCACAAGCGACATGTTATATAGGCGCGTGTGACATGTTACACAGGTGTGCGCAACATGTTACGTGGGCGTGGGCGTGGGCGACAAGGCATGTGGTGGCATGTGGCATGGCACTGCGGGGATGTAGGCATCGTGCACGGGGGCATGTGGGTTATAGGACTAGCCTACTAGCTAGCAAGCAGGCAGGTTGGCTAGATGCCTTGCTGGTTGGACGGTTCGCTGGCTGGCTGACTGGCTGACTGGGTGGTTGGCTAGTTGGCTGGTGCACGCGACATGAGCTCAAAAAAATATGATTTTCAAGGGAAGATTGTGAGAGATCTGACAGTCTGATTTTCATGTACCATATATCATTGGAATCATATTTCTAAGTAATATCCATCTGTATGGTCATCCCGATCGAATTCTTTCGTATATAAAAAGCCAAAATTTGGCCCTCTTTTCTCTCACGTGGGATTTTTGGGGTTTTTTAGGTAGGGGATGTTTTTGGGTTTCCTAAATCAAATATCATCTCTGTTGATTGGAAGCAAGAGTCACATCTAAGATCCATAATTTATCATAGCCAGAGGGGTTACAAAATTGGGTGTCTATAACTAGAAACCTAAACAATCGGGGGAGGACACACGATTAATTGCAGTAATCCTGGCATACTTGTGATTTGGGTAATATAGACACCCAATTTTTTCACTCTCCTCTGACTATGATGAACTACAAATCTTAGATGTCACTTCTTACTCCCGATCGACAGAGATGATAATTAATTGAGGTAATCCATCCCAGAAACATTCCATACCCACTTAAAGTCCTGAAAACCCTGTGCGAGGGAAAAGAATGGTCCAATTATGACATTTTATATACAAAGGAGGAATTCGGTCCTAGGTGACCATATGGATGCATAGTACTCAAAATTACGATTCCAACGATATATGGTATGTCAAAATCAGACTGTCGGATCTCCCGTAATCACTCCTGGAAACTTACATCCTAGTCGTGTACACCTTGCTTGCCCCGTGCACCCATGGCTTACCTCACATGCACCCCACCTGGCCCGCTTGCCCATTGCTTGCCTCGCATGCACCCCACCTACCTTGCACATCCATGGCTTGTGTCGCATGCACCCCACTTGCCCTGCGCACCTATGGCTTGCCTTGCATGCACCCCACCTGCCTCGTGTGCCCATCGCCCATGATAGCTTCTAGCGTACATGCCAACCTCTAACACCCATGCTAGCTTCCTGTGCACCTCTTCCCGACCTCATGTGCTGCCATCAATGGCCAAAATTTACGTTCCCATGATTGGATTGGTGAAGAGATTTTCTCTTCACCCGCTTGTGCACTCTACACTATCCCGCTAGCGTACCCTACACCGTGAGCTCCTAGTGGTCCAAAAAGGCATTTTTTACCTCATTGGCCCTAAAAAAATTACTTTTTACCCATTGGCCAAAGAAATTTACCCTCCACTCCATTGGTCCGAAATTTCATATTTTCACCCATTAGTGTAGAAAAAATCACATTTTAACCCCATTGGCTAGGAAAATTCCACTTTCCTCCCCATTGGTTCAAAAATTCTATAAATACCCCCTCCCTTTGGTTTTACACACCACAAACACCCAAGTCTCCTACAAACATCCATAGTAGAGAAGCTCTGCCCTCTCTCCTCCCCTTCCCCCATGATGTTTTTCAAGTATTCGGAGAGATCTTCATAATATCCGAAGTGTTCTTTGGGCCTTCGAAATTCTTCAATCCTTTGCCTTCTTTGAGTGAGATTTTGTGTAGGAAAAGTTTTCCCTTTGTCTCCCACCCCCTCTTAAGGTTCTTCAAGTCTTCGGAGAGATCTTCATAACATTCGAAGTGTTCTTCGAGCCTACAAGTCCTTCAACTATTTAGGTCTCAGCCTATTCCCAGCAGCTCTATTGAAGTGCCACCTTAGCCTAGCCCTCCCATAGCCTATTCCCAGTGGAAGCTCTGCCGGAGTGCCACCTCAGCCTAGCCCTCCCATAGCCTATTGAAATAACCTAGAGGGGGGGGTGAATAGGTTATACTAGTGGAATTTAACTCTTTTCGATGTATAGATCACAAGTATGATTGTAATTTAAAAACAATACTGAATAAATAAAATAAGAACAACCACGACACAAGATATATAGTGGTTCAACTCAATCTGAGTCTAGTCCACTCCCTACAAGAATCCTCTTGTAAGGTATTCCACTAGTTCTCCCTTTCAGTACAGTAGGTAGGGAAGAAAAACCTTTACAATCTTTTTATGGATAAGAGTATCCTTACAAATCTCCTTTCCAGGCAGAGAGACGCCTTCACAATCTCTTTTAGAGGTAGAGAGAGACCTTTCTCTTTTTAGGATAAGAGTATCCTTACAATCCTAAGTACAGTCTAGAATTGTAAAAAAAAAACAGAAAATAAGAAATAGTGGAATAAGAGGAATACCTCAAGTATGGTGCAAATGAGAATGAATAATAAATGATGAGTGATGCACCTTATGTAAAGTCCTCTCTTACGGCTTTGACTTGCACAGGAGAGAGTAGAGGACTTTGATTAAGACTGGAGCCTCTTGTTTGGGATTTGTGTAACTGAATAACTCAAGTAGAATAAACTTCTATAATGCTTGCAATAATGCTCTTAAAGCTCTTTCTTAGTCAATAATTAATTAAGAGTGATTAGGGTATTTATAGGTGAATTTAGTAAAGCATTTTAGGTAGGGAATCAAGCTCTAACGGACATATTCTGGATATATCGGTCGACCGCCATTGGTAGCCGGTCGACCGCTAAGAGCCGTTGTAGGCAATAAAATAGCCGTTGGAGTACTTCCAGACAGGCACCGGTCGATCGGAACTTTCAGCCGGTCGACCACCTATGGTCTTGGACAGATTCGGTCGATCGAGGCTTCCAGACGGTCGATCGCCTATGGTCTCGGATGGTTCCGGTCGACCGGGGCTTCCAGCCGGTCGACCGCCAACATGACAAGCTCTGTCATACTGACCAGTCACCAGTGTTTTGACTATAACTTTTTGGTCCGACCTTGGATTGATTTGAGATCAGTTATGTTGGAATCACAACTCAATTTCCTACAACTTCTATGAAGGTTTCATCTCCTGATACTAACTTTAAGATTCCCTAAATACCCTTGAGTTAGGTTACTGTGTGTTCCACACCACTTAGAAATTTTCCATACCTACTCAAGCATGCTCTATGGTCATTCTAATATGATGCAATGCACATGCATGAGGTGAGTGCATATAAGTATGTGGAAATTACAAATTACATTAAAAATAACTAATCTATCCTAGTGGTCTTCTTCTTCACTTGAATCTTCCATTCTTTAGCCCTTCATCTTCTTTCCTTCTTGTTTGCTGTTTCATGTCTTTAAGCTTAGCTTCATGTCTTGGTTCGACCTTCGATCTTCTAAGGGTTTCTTCAAGCTAATCACACTTTAACAATCAAGTTAAAGATGTATGTTTGTTTGTTAACACCAAAACATGGCAAGGAGTGTGGACATGTTTCCCAACAATCTCCCCCTTTTTGGTGATGACAAACAAACATAGACAATGAAACCAAATACAAGAAATAATTTGACTATCTCTGTGTACAGATCAATAGATAATGAAATGCAGAGCCAGAAAGTAAACAAGGATAGATAAAGTCATTTCCATAAATAGTTTAAAGATGATACTGTCATTGTCATAAACAGTTTAAAGATGATACTATCATTGTCATTGTCATTGTCATCCTGATACCAATTGTCATTGTCATCCTGATACCAATTGTCATTGTCATAAGTTATCTTCTCCCCCTTTTGTCAACAGCAAAAAGGTAATCAAAACAACAAAAAAATACTCCCCCTGAGTATGTGCCACATAGACAAGTAGCATTAGTTCAACTTTCCATAAATGTCAAAGTATATAATAAAAAGCGACTGAAACAAACATAAAATTTGCAAGAAGAAAATATAAATTCTAATCTGCTGCATCCTCATCCTCCATGTCCGTCTCATCATTGTCTTCTTTGTCATCCTCAGCGTCCTCTTCGTTGTGGAGGAGCTTGAGAATCTCATTCTGCTTTCTTTCCATTTTTTCCAACTGAGCAAGAATGATATTTCCAACTTTCTGAAGATCAGCAACAGTTGCATAGGCTGAGTTCTCATCACTGCCTGGTTGTTGTGGCTGGCTGGGTCCAGCAGTAGCCTTTTTGGAGTGTGTGGACTGCTGGGGAAGAAGATGCATTTTTCGAATGGTGGAAATATTGATCTCTTGGGGAAATGGATCAAATGATTCACCAGAAAAATCTACTTGAAAGTGGTCCATGATTTGGCAAATCATCCGTCCATAGGGTAAATTTCCCTTTTGAAGTCTATCAACATGGGTAATCATTGTTTTGAGCAGGATGTAAGGAAGGTTGATGGGTACTCTTTTGCAGATACAGTAGGTAAGATAGGTATGAAATGGGGAGACTTCATCTCTATGACCACTCTTTGGGAGAATGTTGTAAGAGATGATAAGATTGACAATCCTCCCTATATCCGTAAGTTCTTTAGCCTTAATTTTGTGTGTATTGGCATATTCCTTCATAATGCTAGAATACACACAGTCAACATCCATGAATTGTTCTATGTAGGTCTTGGATTGGTAGTACTTGAGGTCCCCTATCACAGAAATGTCTAGGATTTCTCCTAAAATCAGGATGTCAAGGTCTATTGGAACGCCCTTAACATAGGAATGGACCATAAGGGTGTCACCTTCACCAGAGAAGGTAAGGTTGCAAAAGAACATTTTGACTAAATGGGGATAACAATGCGAGTCAAGTTTGAGAATGTTACCCCATCCTAAGGCATCAAAAAGGTCTTTGATGTCATACCTGGATAAAGAGTCGGTATTGATGGTCCTACCTTGCTCTATGTTGCAAGAGATGTAGAGATCCCATGATTCTTGAGCAATGGTGGAGGAGAACCATGGATCTTTGTCAGAGGCCTTCCTTTTTCCTTTATGAGCCACGGTTTTCTTACCTCTATTTGGGTGATGAGAGTCCATGATGATTAGAGGTGTAATAGAGAAAGAGATCCAAGGGTTTTGGGAGATGAATAGGAATGAATCTCAAGAGTTATAGGGTGGAATGAAGTTCTAGACTAGGGTTTTGGGAGATGAATAGTCAAAATAGGGTTTTAGACCGAATAGGATTCCAAGGTTGTAAAAAAAATGTGTTAAGAAGTTGATTTTAAAGGGTTAAGAATCGAGTTTTCGGTGGCGTCGGTCGACCGGTATATTGTGGCGGTCGACCGGTATATTGTGGCGGTCGACCGGTATATTGTGGCGGTCAACCGAAAATCCTTGGCAGTCGACCGTCAAACCATTCGGTCAGTGGCGGTCGACCGGTATACAGGGGCGGTCGACTGGTTAATTCCAAACTTTTTTTAGAGAAAAAAACTTTATTGCTGTGGAAAGGATTTTTCAAGTCCAGGCTTTTGGAAAGAATTTTCAAACAGAAATGTTTATTTAACCAAACGGGTTACAAATGCCAAGTTCCTTCCTTAGGAAACTAAAACGCTCTTCACCAAGAGGTTTAGTAAATATATCTGCGAGTTGTTTATCAGTTTCAATGAATTCTAGAGAGACATCACCATTTTGAATGGTGTCTCGTAGAAAGTGGTGTCAAATATCAATGTGCTTTGCCCTTGAGTGTAAAATGGGATTTTTACTCAAGTTTATGGCACTGGTGTTATCGCACATGATTGGGGAAGATTCGAAACGCACTCCAAAGTCCTGAAGAGTTTGCTTCATCCGAAGGATTTGAGCACAACATCTACCAGCTGCAACATATTCAGCTTCTGTGGTAGATAAAGCAACGGAGTTTTGTTTCTTGCTAAACCAAGAGACAAGGCAAGAGTCGAGAAAGTGATAAGTACCACTGGTACTTTTTCTGTCAATATAGCAACCTGTGAAATCAGCATCTGAAAAGCTGACCAAGTCAAGGGGTTGGTTTTTGGGGTACCATAACCCAACATCACAAGTGCTTTTCAGGTACTTAAAGATTCTTTTTACAGCAGTGATGTGTGATCTCTTGGGATCAGCTTGAAACCGAGCACATGCACATACACTGTACATGATGTCAGGTCTACTTGCTGTTAGATATAGAAGGCTTCCAATCATGCCTCTATATCTAGTTACATCCTCAGAAGGTCCATTCTCATCCTTGGTTAGTTTCAAGGATGAGCTCATTGGAGTGTCTGAAGATTTTTGACTATTAATGTCAAATTTCTTTAGCAGCTCTTTGGTGTATTTGCTTTGATTTATGAAAATTCCATTATACTCATTTCAAATTTATTGCTCATTTTGTTACTGAATTCAGTGCACATTCTCTCATTGGTTGAGCCAAAAATGATATCATCTACATAGATTTGAACAATGAGTATGTCATTCTTCAGGTTCTTCACAAACAGATTTGTGTCAATCCTCCACCTTGAGAAGCCACTTTCTATCAAGAAAGTACTTAATCTCTCATACCAAGCTCTAGGGGCTTGTTTGAGTCCATATAGAGCTTTCTCAAGTTTATAGACATGGTTTGGAAACTTAGGGTCTTCAAAGCCGGGAGGTTGAGCAACATATACCTCTTCTTGAATGTATCCATTCAAGAAGGCACTTTTGACATCCATTTGATATAGTTTAAAGTTCTTATGGCATGCAAAAGCTAGTAACATTCTAATGGACTCCAACCTTGCTACTGGTGCATAGGTTTCATCATAGTCTATTCCCTCTTGCTGGTTATACCCTTTGGCAACTAATCTTGCTTTGTTTCTCACTATGTTCCCATCTTCATCCAGTTTATTACGAAAGACCCACTTAGCACCAATGATGGTGTGGTGGTCAGGTCTAGGGACAAGTTCCCATACCTTGCTTCTTTCAAACTGGTGAAGCTCCTCTTGCATAGCTATAATCCAATCACTGTCTTTTAGTGCTTCTTTTATGTTCTTGGGTTCGATCCTTGAGATAAATGCAGTGTGATTGCATACCTCTCGGGTTTTAGATCTAGTCTGGATTTCTCCATCTAGATCTCCTATGATGTTTTCTAGGGGATGATTCCTATGAGGAATGACTTCCTTAGGTAGTGTTTCTAATTTTTCTATGGTAGCATCATTTGAATCGTTAAGAGAAATATCATTAGTTTTGTTCTTAAGTTCATCAATAATATCATCATCATCAGCAAGAGATTTATTTAAATCATTAGGTAAAGATTCATCAAATCTTACATTCATAGATTCCTCAACCATTAAGGATTTTTTTATTAAACATTCTATATGCCCTACTGTTGAGTGAGTATCCTAAGAATATTCCTTCATCAGATTTTGCATCAAATTTTCCAAGATGGTTTTTGGTGTTTAGGATGAAGCATTTACATCCAAATACTCTAAAGTAGTTTACTTTTGGTATTTTACCAAAATATAGTTCATAAGGTGTTTTAGACAGCAAAGGTTTAAGGATTATTCTATTTAGTACATAACATGCTGTATTTACAGCTTCAGCCCAAAAGTACTTAGGCAAAGTGTATTCATTAAGCATAGTCCTTGCAGTCTCTTGTAATGACCTGTTTTTCCTTTCAACTACTCCATTTGATTGAGGTGTTCTAGGAGCGGAGAAGTTATGGTCAATACCATACTTGTTGCAGTATAAGTCAAATTTACTTATATTGTCAAATTCTCCTCCATGGTCACTCCTAACAGAGGTTATAGTATACCCTTTCTGATTTTGCAATTTGTTACATAGAGTTGCAAATTCATCAAAGGCATCATTTTTATTTTTCAGAAAAACAGTCCAAGTGTACCTAGAGTAGTCATCAACAATTACAAAGGTGTAATTTTTACCACTCATACTAGAAATGTTGATAGGGCCAAATAAGTCTAGATGAAGTAGTTCTAATGGTCTAGAGGAAGAGACTTCTTCTCCAAATTCACTTTTCTCTTCATCACTTGAGTCCCATGTAGCTGCATAGGCCTTTCTTTTTGATTTATTTGGGCATTCAGTTCTGAAATGTCCAGGCTTTCTGCACTCAAAACACACTATGTCTTTAGTAGGAATTTCCTTGGGTTTAATTTTTGTTTTACCTTTTTCCCCATAGGATTTGTCACCGTAGGATTTGTTCTTGTGTTGGAATCTTCCTTTCTGTTTGAGGAATTTGTTGAATTTCCTCGTGATGAGTGAAATTTCCTTTTCCATGTCGAATTCTTCATCTTCTTCATCATCACTTACTTCTTCGATAGGTTGAGTTGATTTTAACGCTATGGTTCTCCTTTTCTCAGAATTTGGTTTGTCGGCATTCAGCTCTACTTCATGCGTTTGGAGAGATCCAAGCAAGTAGTCCAAGGAGATTTTCGTCAAATCTTTGGCTTCTTCTATTGCTGTTTTCTTGGGTCTCCAAGCTGCAGGTAAGGCTCTTAAGATTTTTCTGACTTTTTCAGCGTTAGTATAAGTCTTGCCTAAACCTTTAAGATTATTCACAATATCAGTAAATCTAGTGAACATAGAAGTTATTGACTCATTTTCTTTCATAGAGAATGACTCGTAATCAGAGACAAGTTGATCTACCTTTCTTTCTTTTACCTCTGCTGTACCTTCGTGTGTGACAAGAAGCATATCCCAAATTTCTTTAGCCGTGTCACATGCAATGACTCGGTTGAACTCTTGTTCATTGAGGGCACATTGAAGGAATGTAATGGCACGGAAGTTGTACTGGATGAGGGTGATGTCTCCAGCTATCCATTCTCCTTCATCCTTAGGTACTGTCTTTCCATCAACTATCTTGGTGATAGTGTATGGTCCATTCTCTATGGCTCTCCATACAAGAATGTTGTGACCACACACAAAATTCTTGAATCTGCACTTCCAGAAAGAAATATTTTCTCCATTAAAGTACGGGGGTCTCGAGGCGATCATGCCTTCTGGTGGTCCTTGGAATGTGGTCATGGTCTTTGACTCACTATTAAGACGATATAGTCTTAAATAAATTGAGCTCCCGCTCTGATACCAATTGAAATAACCTAGAGGGGGGGTGAATAGGTTATACTAGTGGAATTTAACTCTTTTCGATGTATAGATCACAAGTATGATTGTAATTTAAAAACAATACTGAATAAATAAAATAAGAACAACCACGACACAAGATATATAGTGGTTCAACTCAATCTGAGTCTAGTCCACTCCCTACAAGAATCCTCTTGTAAGGTATTCCACTAGTTCTCCCTTTCAGTACAGTAGGTAGGGAAGAAAAACCTTTACAATCTTTTTATGGATAAGAGTATCTTTACAAATCTCCTTTCCAGGCAGAGAGACGCCTTCACAATCTCTTTTAGAGGTAGAGAGAGACCTTTCTCTTTTTAGGATAAGAGTATCCTTACAATCCTAAGTACAGTCTAGAATTGTAAAAAAACAGAAAATAAGAAATAGTGGAATAAGAGGAATACCTCAAGTGTGGTGCAAATGATAATGAATAATAAATGATGAGTGATGCACCTTTTGTAAAGTCCTTTCTTACGGCTTTGACTTGCACAGGAGAGAGTAGAGGACTTTGATTAAGACTTGAGCCTCTTGTTTGGGATTTGTGTAATAGAATAACTCAAGTAGAAAATAAACTTCTCTAATGCTTGCAACAATGCTCTTAAAGCTCTTTCTTAATGAATAATTAATTAAGAGTGATTAGGGTATTTATAGGTGAACTTAGTGAAGCATTTTAGGTAGGGAATCAAGCTCTAACGGACATATTCTGGGTATACCGGTCGACCGCCATTGGTAGCCGGTCGACCGCTAAGAGCCGTTGTAGGCAAAAAAATAGCCGTTGGAGTACTTCCAGATAGGCACCGGTCGACCGGGACTTTCAGCCGGTTGACCGCCTATGGTCTCGGACAGGTCCGGTCGACCGGGGATTCCAGACGGTCGACCGCCTATGGTCTCGGTTGGTTCCGGTCGACCGGGGCTTCCAGCCGGTCGACCGCCAACATGACATGCTCTGTCATACTGACCAGTCACCAGTGTTTTGACTATAACTTTTTGGTCCGACCTTGGATTGATTTGAGATCAGTTGTGTTGGACTCACAACTCAATTTCCTACAACTTCTATGAAGGTTTCGTCTCCTGATACTAACTTTAAGATTCCCTAAATACCCTTGAGTTAGGTTACTGTGTGTTCCACACCACTTAGAAATTTTCCATATCTACTCAAGCATGCTCTATGGTCATTCAAATATGATGCAATGCACATGCATGAGGTGAGTGCATATAAGTATGTGGAAATTACAAATTACATTGAAAATAACTAATCTATCCTAGTGGTCTTCTTCTTCACTTGAATCTTCCATTCTTTAGCCCTTCATCTTCTTTCCTTCTTGTTTGCTGTTTCATGTCTTGATTCGACCTTTGATCTTCTAAGGGTTTCTTCAAGCTAATCACACTTTAACAATCAAGTTAAAGATGTATGTTTGTTTGTTAACACCAAAACATAGCAAGGAGCGTGGACATGTTTCCCAACAAAACCCTAAACACTAGACCTTAAATTCAAAACCCTAATCTAGAAACCTAAACCCTACACCCAAAACCCTAAAACACTATTCCCTAAACCCTAAACACCAAACCGTAATGCCTAATCTCTAAAATGTAAACCCTAATCCCGAAACCATGAACCTTAAACCCTAAACCCAAGACATAACCCTAATCCCTATAACCTAAACCCTAAATCCTAAACCCTAGACCCTAAAGTCTAAATCCTTAACCCTAAGACCCTAATCGGTAAACCCTAAACCCCGAACTCCAAACCCCAAACCCTAAACCCTAAACACTAATCCCTAAACGCTAAACAATAAACCATAAACCATAAACCCCAAACCCTAAACACAAAACCCTAAATCCAAAACCCTAAATACTGAACCCTAATACAAAAACCCTAAACCCTAGACCGTAAAACCTAAACCCGAAACCCTAAACCTATACCCCTACTCCCTAAACCCTAACCCCAAAACCCGAAACCCAAAACAGTAAACCCTAAATTGTAAACCCTAGACCCAAAACCCTATAACCTATACCCTAAACCGAAAACCATAAACCCAAAACCCCAAAACTTAAATCCCAAACGCTAAACCCAAAACCCCAAACCCTAGAACCCAAATCCCATAACCCAAAACCAAAAATCCTAAACCCAAAACCCTAAACACTAAACCGTAAACACTAAATCCAAAACCCAAAACCATAATCCTTAAACGTTAAGCCTAAAGCCTATACCCAAAACCCAAAAGCCTAAACCCTAAACCCATAACCCCAAAATCTAAACCCAAAACCCTAACCCATAAGCCTCATAGCCAAAAGCCTATACCCTAAACCCTACACCCTAAACCAAAAACCCTAATACTTAAACCCTAAACCATAAACCTTAAACGCCAAACCCTCAACCCAAAACCCTAAAGCCACTACCCAAAACCCTAAACCCCAAACCCCAAACCCCAAACCCCAAACCCCAAACCCTAAACCCTAAACCCTAAATCCTAAATACCAAACCCAAAACCCTAAACCCTAAACCATAAAGCTTAAAGCCTAAAGCCCATATCCAAAACCCTCAACCCTTAACCTTAAACCCTACACCCTAAACTCTAAACCCTAAACCAAAAACTCTAAACCCTAAAACATGAAGGCCAATGCCTAATAATCCCTAAACCCTAAACCCTAAAGCTTATACCCTAAACCCTAAACCCTTAACTCAAAACCCTAAAGTTTATACCCTAAACCCTAAGCCCAAATTACTAAACCGTAAATCCAAAACCCCAAACGCAAATCTTAAACCCTAAACCCAAATACCTTAACCCTAAACCCTAAAAGCTAAATCCAAGAACCTAAACCTTAAAACCAAAAGTCTATACCCTAAGATAAAACCCTAATCCCTAAACCATAAACCCTAAACAATAAACCCTAAGCCCCTAACCCTAAACCCTAAACCCTAAAGCCCTATACCCAACATTCTAAGCCAAATACCATAAACCCGAAACACTAAACTCTAATCACTAAACCCTAAATCCTAAATTCTAAACCCTAAACTGTCAACCCTAAGCCCAAAACCATATACCTTAAAACCCTAAACCTTAGACCCGAAATCCCAAACCCCTAACCCTAAGCCCGAAACTGTAAAGCCCTATATCCCCTATGTCCTAAACCCCTATACCATAAACTCTAAACCCTAAATGCTAAAGCCTAAACCCTAAACCCGAAATACAAAACCCTAAAACTTAAATCCCAAACCCTAAACCCAAAACACCAAACCCTAGAACCCTAATCCCAAAACCCTAAACCGAGAACTCTAAACCCTAAACCCCAAACCCTAAACCATAATCACTAAATCCAAAACCCAAAACCATAATACCTAAACCCTAAACCCTAAACCTTAAACCAAAAGCCTTTACCGAAAACCCAAAAGCACACACACTAAACCCTTAACCCTAAACTCTAAACCCAAAACCCTAAACCCTAAAGCTTATTGCCTAAGGCCAAAACCCTAAAGCCTAAAGCCTAAACCCTAAAACTTAAACCCTAAACAATAAACCCTAAGCGCCAAACCCTCAACCCAAAACCTTAAACCATCATCCAAAAACCCTAAACCTTAAACCCAAAACCCCAAACCCCAAACCCTAAACCCTAAACCCTAAATCCTAAACACCAAACCCTAAACCCTAAACACAAAACCCAAAACGTTAATCAGTTAACCGTAAACCTTAAAGCCTAAAGCCTGTACCCAAAATCCTAAATACTAAACTTAAACCCACAACACTAAACTCTAAACCCTAAACCAAAAACTCTAAACACTAAACCCTAGGCCCAAAGCCTAGTAATCCCTAAACCCTAAACACTAAAGCTTATACCCTAAACCCTAAACCCTTAACTCAAAACCCTACACCACAAACACTAAACCCTAAAACCGTAAACCCTAAACTCTAATTCCTAAAGCCTAAACCCTGAAGCTCTATAATCTAAACCCTAAACCATAAATCCTAAACCCTAAACCCCAAACCCTAAATTGTAAACCCTAAATCCCTAATCCCTAGACCCAAAAACCCAAAACCGAAAACCAAAAACCTAATCCTTAAAAGCCTAAAACCCAGAACCCTAGACCCTAAACCCTAAACTAAAAACCGTAAACCCTAAACACTAAACCCTAAATTGTAAACCCTAAATCTCTAATCCCTAAACCCAAAAATCCAAAACCCAAAACCCAAAACAAAAAACCTAAATCTTAAAAGCTTAAATCCCAGAACCCTAGACCCTAAACCTTAAACACTAAACCCGAATCCCTAAACCTTAAAAGCTAAACCCTAAACCGTAATCCTTAATCACTTGACCCTAAACCCTAAAGCTGAACCAGAAAAAATAAACCCTATTCCTTAAAGCCTAAAACCTCTTCCCCTAATCGTAAACCCAAAACCATAGACAATAAACACTAAACCCTAAACCCTAAACCCAACACAATAAACCCTAAACTATAAAATTAAAACCGTTAACCCTAAACCACAAAACCTGAACCCTAAACCATTAACCCTGAACCCAATAAACTAAGCCAAATCCCTAAACCGCAAATCCTAAACCCTAAACCCAAATCTTAAACCCTAAACCTTAAACCTTAAACCATAACCCTAAACCCAAATACCTAAACCTGAAACCCTAAAAGCTAAATCCAAGACCCTAAACCTAAATGCCTAATGCCTACACCCTAAGATTTTCCTAATCCCTAAACCCTAAACCCTACACCCTAATACCCTAAACCCTAACCCGAATCCCTAAACCCTAAAACCCTAACCCTAAACCCTAAACCCTAAACCCGAAAGCCCTAATTCTAAACCAAATACCGCAAACCTGAAACACAAAACTCTAATAACTAAACCCTAAATCCTAAATTCTAAACCCTAAACTATCAACCCTAAGCCCTGAAATACCTTAAAACCCTAAACCCTAGATCCAAAATCCCAAACCCCTAACCCTCAACCTTAACCCTAAACCCTAAAAGCTAAATCCAAGACTCTAAACCTCAAATCCTAAAGCCTATACCCTAGGATAAAACCCTAATCCCTAAACCCTAAACCTCTAACCTAAACCCTAAACCCTAAACCCTAAAGCCCTATACCCAAAATTCTAAACCATATACCCTAAATCCTAAATTCTAAACCCCAAAATGTCAAGCCAAAGCCCTAAACCTTATACCTAAAAATCCTAGACCCTAGACCCAAAATCCCAAACCCCTAACCCTAAGCCCGAAACCGTAAAGCCCTATATCCCTTAAGTCCTAAACCCCAATACCATAAACTCTATAAACCCTAAACGCAAAAGCCTAAACCCTAAACCCTAAAACTTAAACCCAAAATCATAAACCCTAAACCCCAAACCCTAAAACCCAACCCTAAATCCTCAACACAAAACCCTAAATCCCAAATTCTAAACCCTAAACCAAAATCCTTAATCAGTTAACCGTAAACCTTAAAGCCTAAAGCCTGTATCAATAACCCTAAACCCTAAACCCTAAACCCTAAAACTTAAACCCTAAACCCTACACCACAAACACTAAACCAAAAAACCTAAAACCTTAATCTCTTATCCCTAAATCCTAAAACCCTAAGCCAAAACCCAAAAGCCCTATACATTAAACCCTAAACCATAAATCCTAAACCCTAAACCCTAAACCCAAAACCTAAAACCCAAACCCATAACCCTAAACCCTAAACCTTAAACCCCAAAACCTAAACCCTAGACCCTAAACCCTAAACCCTAATCACACAACCCTAAACCTTAAAACCTAAACACCAATCCCTAAACCCAAAACCATAAAACCTAAACCCTAAACCCTAATCCCAAACCATAAAACCCTAAAACCTAAACCTGAAACCCTAGACCGTAAACACTCTACACCAAACCCTAAGACCCTAATCAGTAAACACAAAATCCCACACCCCAAAATCTAAATCCTAAATCCTTAAAACTAATCCCTAAATCATAAACCAAAAACCCTAAACCCTAAACACGAAACCCTTAATCCAAAACACTAAACACCAAACCCTAATCCCAAAATCATAAACTTAAAACCGTAAACCTTAACATAAACCTTACACCCTAAACACTAAACACAAAACCCTAAATCCAAAACCTAAACACTAAACCCAAATCCCAAAACCTTAACCTAAACACTAAACCCTAAGCCCAAAATCCAAAACCCAAAATCCAAAATCGTAAACCCTAGACCCAAAACCATAATCCCCATAGCCTAAACCCTAAATCCAAAACCTTAAAACTTAATCCCCAAACGCAAACACTTGCCCTTAACCTAGAACCCTAATCCCAAAACCAAAAACCCAAAACCAAACACCAGAAACCCTAAACTCCAAAAACTAAACCCCAAACCATAAACCGTATCTCCAAAACCCAAAACGATAATCCCTAAACCGTAAATCCTAAACCTTAAACCTAAAGCCTATACCCAAAACCCAAAATCCTAAACCCTAAACCCTACACAATAAATCTAAATCCCTAAACTCTCAACCCTAAACCCTAAACCTCATAGCCTAAAGCCCATACCCTAAAGTCTAAAGCCTAAACCCTAAACCCTAAACTTGAACTCCAAACCCTGAACCCTAAAGCCTATACCCTCAAGCCTAAAGCCTAAACCCTAAAACCTAAACCTTGAACCCCAAACCCTGAACCCTAAATCCTAAACCCTAAACCCTAAACCCAAACATTTAACCCTAAACCTTAAACCCTAAACCCTAAACCCTAAACACTTAACCCTAGACCCTAAAACGAAACCACAAAACCCTAAACCTTCATCCCTAAACTCAAAACCATAAACCCAACACCGTAAAACCTAAACCCTATACCATAATCCAGAAATCCTAAAGCCTAAACCCCAAACCCTAAACGACAAACCCTTAACCCTTAACCCTAAACCCAAAACCCAAACCCCTAAACCCTAAAACATAAATGCTAAACCCTAGACCTTAAATTCTAAACCCTAATCCCGAAAACCTAAACCCTAAGACACTAATCCCCAAACCTTAAACCACAAACCCTAAAGCCATAAACTCTAAAACCTAAACCCGAACCCCTATTCCCTAAAACCTACCCCCAAAACCTTAAACTCTAAACTCTAAACCCTGGAACCAAGACCATATACCCTAAACCCTAAGACACTAATCCCAAAAACCCTAAACCACAAACCCTAAAGCCTCAAACTCTAAACCCTAAACCCTAAACCCTAATCCCTAAACCCTAAACCCTTAACCCTAAACCCTAGACCCTAAACACTAAACATTAAACCCTAAGAACCTAATCGGTAAACACCAAAGCCCAAACCCCAATCCCTAAACCCTAAATCCTAAACTCTAATCCCTAAACCCTAAACCACAAACCATAAACCATAAACCCTAAATCCTAAACCCAAAACCCGAAATCCAAAACCTTAAACACTAAAACATAATCCCAAAACCCCAAACCCAAAACCCTATACCATAACCCAAACCCTAAACCCTAAACCTAAACCTGAAACCCTAGACCGTAAACACTAAACACTAAACCCAAAGACCCTAATCGTTAAACACTAAATCCCACACCCCAAACCCTAAACCCTAAATCCTTAACATTAATCCCTAAACAATAAACCATAAACCCTAAATGCTAAACCTTAAACCTTAAACACAAAACCCCTAATCCCAAAACCGTAAACTAAAAACCCGAAACCTTAAATAAACCCTAAACCCTAAACACTACACACAAAACCCTAAATCCAAAACCTAAACACTAAACCCTAATCCCAAAACCCAAAACACTAAACCCTAATCCCAAAAACCTAAACCTTAACCTAAACCCTAGACCCAAAACCCAAGACCCAAAGCCGTAAACCCTAAACTGTAAACCGTTGACAAAAAACCCAATTCCCTATACCCTAAACTCCAAACCCTAAACCAAAAACCGTAAAACTTAAATCCCAAACCCAAACACTTTCCCCAAACCCTAGAACCCTAATCCCAAAACCCAAAACGAAACACCATAAACCCTAAACCCTAAACCCTAAACCTTAAACCTTAAGCCAATACCGAAAACCCAAAAGCTTAAACCCTAAAACCTACACACTAAACCCTTAACCCTAAACTCTAAACCCTAAATCCTAACCCTTATAGCCTAAACCCTAAACCCTAAACCCTAAACCCTAAACCCTTAACCCTTAACCCCAAACCCTTAACCCTTAACCCTAAACCTGAAACCCGAAACCCTAAACCCTACCTCCTAAACACCAAACCCTAAACCCTAAAACCTAAAATTTAAACAGTTAAACCCTAAACCCTAAACCCTAAACCCTAAACCCAAAACTCTAAACCCTAAACCCTAAATCACAAAGCCTAATAATCCCTAAACCCTAAACCCTCAACCCTTAACTTAAAACCCTACACCACAAACACTAAAGGCTTAAATCCTATACCACAAACTTTGATCCCTAAAGGCTCAAATCTGAAGCCAAAATCCTAAAGCCCTATATCCGAAACCCTAAACCCTAAACCATAAATCCTAAACCCTAAACCCTAAATCCATAAGCCTTAAATCGTAAACCCAAAATCCATAATCCCTAAACCCAAAAACCTAAAACCAAAAAACCTAAACCAAGAAAACCTAAAACCCAAAACCCTATACTGTAAACCTTAAACTCAAAATCGTCAACCCTAAACACTAAACCCTAAACCCCAAGTCCCTAAGCCTTAAATCATAAACCCTAAATCCATAATCACTAAACCCAAAAACCCAAAACCAAAAAACCAAAAAACCTAAACCATAAAAACCTAAAACCCAGAACCCTATAACCGTAAACCTTAAACTCAAAATCGCAAACCCCAAACGCTAAACCCTAAACCCTAAACCCTAAACCCTGCACCGTAAACCCTAATCCCTCAACCCTAAACCCTAAACCTGAACCAGAAACAATAAACCCTACTCCTTAAAGCCTGAAACCTCTACCACTAACCCAAAACCCAAAACCCAAAACCCAAAACCCAAAACCCTAAACCCTAAACTAGAAACACTAAACCCTAAATCCTAAACCCAAAAGCCTGAACCCTAAACCATTAACCCAAAATCCAATACACTAAGCCCAAATTCTTAAACCGTAAAACCTTAACCCAAACCCAAATCTTAAACCCTAGACCACGAACCATAAACCATAACCCTAAACACAAATACCTTAACCCAAAACCCAAAACCCTAAATCCAAGACCGTAAACCGTAAAGCCTAAAGCCTATACCCTAAGATCAAACCCTGATCCCTAAACCCTTAACCCCATACCCTAAACCGTAAACCCTAATCCCTAAACCCTAAATTCCTAACCCTAAATCCTAAACTCTAAATCTCTATACCCTAAATTCTAAACCATATACCGTAAACCCTAAACATTAAACTCTAATCACTAAGCCCAAAATCCTAAATTCTAAACCCTAAACCGTCAACCCTAAGCCATTAACCTTATACCTAAAAACCCTAAACCACAGACCCGAAACCCCAAACCCTTAACCCTTTGCCCGAAACCGTAAAGCCCTACACCATAAACTCTAAACCCTAAAGTATAAACCAAAGACCCTAAAGCCTAAACACTAAATCCTAAAACCTAAACCTAAAATTTGAACGCTAAACCATTAACCCTAAACCTAAAACTATAAGCCCAAATCCCTAAACCCTAAATCATAAACCCCAAACCCAAGACCTTAAACCCTAAACTCTAAACCATGAACCATAAATCCAAGACCCTAAACCTGAAAGCCTTATTCCTATACACTAAGCTCAAACCCAAAACCTAAGCCCTAAACCCTACACCATAGACCCTAATACCGTAAACCGTAAACCCTAATCCCTAAACCCTAAACCCCGAACCCTTAACCATAAACCTTAAACCCTAAACCCCTAACGGCAAATCCTAGACCCTAAACCCTAGTAACACAACCCTAATCCTCAAATCCTAAACCCAAAATCGTAATACTAAAAACTTAAAACCTAAACCCTAAACCATAATCCCAAAACAGAAAGCCCAAACCCCAAACCCTAAACCACAAACCCATAACACTAAACCGTAAACCCTAAATCCTAATCCCTAAATCTT
Source organism: Macadamia integrifolia (assembly GCF_013358625.1). NCBI lineage: Eukaryota > Viridiplantae > Streptophyta > Magnoliopsida > Proteales > Proteaceae > Macadamia > Macadamia integrifolia. The sequence continues at coordinate 7,964 of NW_024870453.1, read as the reverse complement.
AAACCTTAAACCCTTAATCCCCACACCCTAAATTCTAAACCCTAATCGCTAAAACCTATACCCTAAACCCTAAACCCAAAGACACTAATCCCCAAATCTTAAACCCAAAACCCTAAAGGCTTAACTCTAAACTATTAACCCTAATCCCTAAACCCTAAACCCTAAACCGTAAACCCTAAACCCTAGACCCTAGACCCCATAACCTAAATCTTAAACCCTAAGACCCTAATCCCTAAAGCACAAACCCCATACCAGAAACCGTAAACTCTACACCCAAAACACAAATCCCTAAACCCTAAATAATAAACCATAAACACCAACCCCTAAACCCAACACCCAAAATCCTAAACCGTAAACACTAAACTCTAATCCCAAAACCCTAAACCCTAAACCCTAAACCCCAGACCTTAACCTAAACCCTAAACCCTAAAACCTAAGCCTGAAATGCTCAACCCAAACCCCTACTCCCAAAATCTTAACCCCAAAACTCGAAACCCAAAACAATAAACCCTAAACCGTAAACCCTAGACCCATAACCCTATACACTATATCCTAAACCCTAAACCCGAAACCCTAAAACTTCAATCGTAAACCCTAAACCCAAAACCCTAAAACCTAGAACCTTAATCCAGAAACCCAAAACAAAAAAACCTAAACCCTAAACCCTAACCCTAAACCCCAAACCCTAAACCCTAAACCTTATACCCTAAATCTAAAACACGAAACCCTAAATGCTAAACCCTGAACCATAAACTTTAAACCCTAAAGCCTATACCCGAAACCCTAAACCCTACATACTAAAACCATAACCCTAAACTCCAAACCCTAAACCCAAATCCCTAAACCCTAAAACTCATAGCCTAAAGCATATATCATAAGGCCTAAACCCGAAACCCTAAAACTCGAACAAAAAACCATAAACCCTAAACCCCAAACCCTAAAACCCTAATCCCTAAACCCCAAACCCCAAACCCCAAACCCTAAACCCTAAATCCTAAACCCTAAACTCTACACCATAAGCCTTAAAGCCTATAGCCTATACCAAAAACCCTAAACCGTAAACCTTAAACCCTACATCCTAAACCCTAAACTCCAAACTCTAAACCCTAACCCAAAACTCTAAATCCTAAACAGCAAAGCCTAATCCCTAAACCCAAAACCCTAAAGCTTATACCCTAAACCCTAAAACCTTAACCCAAAACCATACACCACAAACACTAAACCCTAAAACCCAAAACCCAAAACGTTGAACCCCAAACCCTAAACCTAAACCCTAAACCCTAAACCCAAACCCTTAACCTTAAACCCTAAACCCTAATCCCAACACTGAACCCTAAACCCTAAACCTTAACCTAAACCATAAACCCTAAACAAAAACCCTAAATCCAATACCCTAAACACTTAACCCTAATCCAAAAACCCTAAACCTTAAACCCTGAACCCTATGCCCTAATACCTAAACCCGAAACCCTAAACCCAATCCCCTACTCCCTAAACCCTAACCCCTAAACTCGAAACCCAAAACTGTAAACCTTAACTATAAACCCTAGACCAATAAACCCAAACCCCTAAACCTGAAACCCCAAACCGTAAACCCTAACTATAAACCCTAGACCCAAAACCCCATACCCTATACCGTAAACCCTAAACCCTAGACCCAAAAGCCTAAACTTAAACCCCAAACACTAAATGCAAAACCCCAAACCCTAGAATCCCAAACCCAAAACCCAAAACCAAAAATCATAAACCCTAAACTCTATATAGTAAACCCCAAACCCTAAAACCTAAATCCTACACACTAAACCCTTAACCCTAAACTCTACACCCTAAACCCGAAGGCCTAAACCCTAAACCCTAAACCTCATAGCCTAAAGCCTATACCCAAAAGCCTAAACCCTAAACCCTAAACCCTAAAACTTAAACCCAAAACCTCAAACGTAAAACCCTCAACCCAAAACCCTAAACCCTAAACCCGAAACCCTAAACCCTAAACCCTAAACCTCAAACCCTAAACCCCAAACACTAAACCCTATACCCTATACCCTAAACCCTAAATCCTAAACAATAAACCCTAAACCCTAAACCCTAAACCTTAAATAGTTAACTGTGAACCTTAAAGCCTAAAGCCTATACCCAAAACCCTAAACCCTAAACCTTAAACCCTACACAAAAAACCCTAAACCCTAAACTCTAAACCCTAAACCAAAAACTCAAAACCCTAAACCCTATACCCCAAAGCCTAATCCCTAAACCCAAAACCCTCAAGCTTATACCCTAAACCCTAAATCCTTAACTCAAAACCCTACACTACAAACACTAAACCCTAAAACTTTAAACTCTAATCCCTAAAGCCTAAAATCATAAGCGTAAACCCTAAAGCCTTATAACCTAAACCCTAAACCCTAAACCATAAATCCTAAACCCTAAGCACTAAATCCCTAAGCCTTAAATCATAAACCATAAATCCCTAATCCCGAAACACAAAAACCCAAAACCAAAAACCTAACCATAAAAGCGTAAAACCAAGAACCCTAGACCCTAAGCCTTAAACTCAAAATCGTAAACCCTAAACACTAAATCCCAAACCCAAAACCTTAAAACTTAAATTCTAAACCCTAAACCCAACCCTAATCCTTTAACCCTAAACCCTAAACCCTAAACCCTAATCCTGAACCAGAAACAGTAAACCCTACTCCGTAAAGCCTAAAACCTCTACCACTAACCCAAAACCCAAAACTCAAAACTCAAAACCTTAAACCCTAAATTGTAAACTCAAACCCTAAACCGTAAACTCAAACCTTAAACCAGAAACACTAAACCTTAAAACAAAAACCCAAAAACCTGAACCCTAAATCATTAAACCTAAACCCAAAACACTAAGCCGAAATCCCTAAACCGTAAATCCTAAACCCCAAATCCAAATCTTAAACCCTAAACCTTAAACCCTAAATCATAACCCTAAACCCAAATACCTTAACCCTAAACCCTAAACCCTAAACCCTCTATCCAAGACCCTAAACCTTAAAGCTTAAAGCCTAGACCCTAAGATCAAACCCTAATCCCTAAACCCTAAACCCTAAACCCCAAAGCCCTATACCCTAATCACTAGACCGTAAGGTTGTGTTTGGTAGCCAAGAGAAGAAAAGAAAAGAAAAAATAATTGGAAAAGAATAGAAAAGAAAAGAGAAGAAAAGGGAAGAAACAAGAAGAGATGGTGAGAAAATAAATAGATTATGTAAGTATTGGTTACCAAGATTCTAAACATTAAATGCAAAATCGTAAAGCCCTATATCCCTTAAGTCCTAAACACCTATACCATAAATTCTAAACCCTAAACGCAAAACCGTAAACCCTAAACCATAAACCCTAAAACCTTAAACCCTAAACACTAAATCCTAAAAGCTAAACCCTAAAACCTGAACGCTAAACAATTAAACAATAACCCAAAACACTAAGCCCAAATCACTAAATCCTAAACCCGTAAACCCTAAACTCGAAACCCTAAACTCGAAACCCTAAACCATAAACCCTAAAACCTTAAACCCTAAACACTAAATCCTAAAAGCTAAACCCTAAAAACCGAACGCTAAACAATTAAACATTAACCAAAAAGACTAAGCCCAAATCCCTAAATCCTAAACCCCAAACCGTAGACCATAAACCCTAAACCCTAAATCCAAGTCCCTAAACTTGAAAGACTTTAGCATATACACTAAGTTCAAACCCTAAACTCTAAGCCCTAAACCCTACACCCTAGATCCTAACACCCTAAACCGTAAACCCGAATCCGTAAACCCTAAACCCTAAACCCTAAACCCCTAACCCTTAACCCTAAATCCTAAACCCTACACCCTAAACCCTAAACCCTAACCCTTAACCCTAAATCCTAAACCCTACACCCTAAACCCTAAACCCTAGACCCTAAACCCTAATCACAGAACCCTAATCCTTAAATCCTAAACCCAGCAGTCTAAACCCAAAAATGTAAAACCTTAACCCCAAACCATAATCCAAAAACCCAAAAGCCTAACCACAAACCCTTAACCCTAAATACTAAACCCTAATCCCCTATCCCTAAACCCCAAACCCTAAAGCCTAAATTCTAAACCTTAATCCCAAATCCCTAAACCCTGAACCTCAAACCTTAAACCGTAGACCCTAAACCCTAATCCCTAAAACCTAAACCCTTAACCCTAAACCCTAGGCCCTAAACACTATACCCAAAGACCCTAATCGGTAAACAATAAATCCCAAACCACAAAACCCTAAACCCTAAATCCTAAACACTAATCCCTAAATCCTAAACCCTCAACCAATAACCATAAACCCAAAATCCTAAACCCAAAACCATAAATCTATAACCTTAAACAATCAACCATAATCCCAAAACCCTACACCCTAAACCCTAAACCATAACCTAAACCCTAAATCCTAAAACTTAAACTTGAAACCCTAGACCGTAAACACTAAACACTAAACCCTCAGACCCTAAACGGTAAAAACTAAATCCCACACCAGAAACCTTGAACCCTAAATCCTTAACACTAATCCCTAAACCCTAAACCATAAACCATAAATCATAAATCATAAACCATAAACCCTAAACACAAAACCCTAAATCCAAAACCCTGAACACTAAACCATAATCCCAAAACCGTAAACCCAAAACCCTAAACCTTAACCTAAGCCCTAAACCCTAAACACTAAACACAAAACACTAAATCCAAAACCTTAAACACTAAACCTTAAACCCAAAACCCTAAACTTTAACCTACACCCTAAACCCTAAAACCTAGACCCAAAACCCAAAATCCAAAACCTAAAACCAGAATCCCCTATTCCCTAAACCCTAACCCCAAACCCGAAACCCAAAACTGTAAACCCTAAACTGTAAACCTTAGAACCAAAACCCTATACCCTATACCATAAACCCTAAACCTAAGCCCTAAACCCTAAACCCTAAACCCTAAACCCAAAACCCAAAACCCAAAACCCTAAAAAATAATTCCCAAACCCAAACCCTTTCCCCAAACCCTAGAACCCTAATCCTAAAACTTAAAATAAAAACAATAATCCCTAAACTCTAAACACTAAACCCTAAACCCCAAACCCTAAATCCAAAACCCGAAACCTTAATCCCAAAACGCTAAACCCTAAACCCTAAACCCTAAACCCTAAACCATAAACCTAAGGCCCATACCAAAAACCCAAAAGCCTAAACACCAAACCCTACACACTACACCCCTAACCCTAAACTCTAAACCCAAAACCCAAAACCCAAAACCCAAAACCCAAAACCCTAAAGCCTAAACCCTAAACCTAATAGCCTAAAGCCTATACCCTTTACCCTAAACCATAAACCCAAACCCTAAACCCTAAACCCTAAACCTTAAACAGTTAACCGTAAACCTTGAAGCCTAAAGCTTGTACCCAAAACCCTAAACCCTAAACCCTAAACTCTAAACCCTAAACCCTAAACTCTAAACCCTAAACCCAAAACTCTAAACCCTAAACCCTAAACCCTAAACCCTAAACCCTAAACCCTAAACCCCACACCCCACAGCCTAATAATCTCTAAACCCTAAATCCTAAAGCTTATACCCCAAAACCCTAAACCCTTAACTCAAAAACTTACACCACAATCACTAAACGCTAAAATCCTAAACCTTAAACTCTGATCCTTGAAGCCTAAAATCTTAAGCCTAAACCCTAAAGCCCTATAACCTAAACCCTAAACCCTAAAACATAAATCCTAAGCCCTAAAACCTAAATACCTAAGCCCCCTCTTCGTGAACCCTAAATCCCTAATCCTTAAACCCAAAAACACAAAACCAAAAACCTAAACCATAAAAGCCTAAAACCTAGAACCCTATACCCTAAACCTTAAACTCAAAACCGTAAACCCTAAACACTAAACCCTAAAACCTAAACCGTAAACCCTAAACCCTAATCCCTCAACCCTAAACCGTAAACCAAAACCCTAAACAGTAAACTCTACTCCTTAAAGCCTAAAACCTCTACCCCTAACTCTAAACCCAAAACCCTAAGCCCTAAACTCTAAACCCTAAACTAAAACACTAAACCCTAAATCTTATACCAAAAATCCAGGACCCTAAACCATTAACCATAAACCCAATACACTAAGCCCAAATCCCTAAACTATAAAACCTAAATCCCAACCCCAAGTCTTAAACCCTAAACCATAATCCTAATCACAAATACCTTAACCCTAAACCCAAAAGCCTAAATCCAAGACCCTAAACCTTAAAGCCTAAAGCCTATACCCTAAGATCAAACACAAATCTCTAAACCCTAAACTCTATACCCTAAACCCTAATACCCTAAAACCTAAACCCTAGGCACTAAAGCCCTATACCCTACATTCTAAACCATATACCGTAAACCCTAAACACTAAACTCTAATCAATAAACCCTAAATCCTAAATTCTAAACCCTAAACCGTCAACCCTAAGCTGTTAACCTTATACCTAAAACCCCTATATCCTAGACCCGAAACCCAAAACCTAAAACCTTAGCCCTAAGCCTAAAACCGAAAGCACTATATCCCTTAAGTCATAAACCCCTATATCATAAACTCTAAACCCTAAACCCTAAACTCTATACCCTAAAGAATAAACCTATGACCCTAATAGTAGATCTCCCTATGGGGTTCAAATTCAAAACCCCAATTGAAGAAACCACACAAAGAAACAAGAACACGAATCTAATAAAATTATAGAGGATCTAATTGTACCTTTCACCAAGTATGTTGAAGAGGATTGATATTGGTCACTCCCATTTTCACTCTCTTGGCTTAGCTATGGATCTTCCACAGCCCCTCAAACCTCCTTGGTTCTCTCACTTTAGTGGTAAAGTGGGGAAGAGTGAATAATGACTGTAGGGACCCAAAACCTAGTATTTATAATACTATCCGGCACCCAAGACCCTAATCCATAATGGGTTGGGCCAGCATATCCCTAAACTTGAGAGCGGACCGAACCGGTTCATACAATTCGATTCTCATCCATTAGTTAACCCGAATAATTAATTTAGCCCATAAATCCAACAATCTCCCACTTGGGCTACATTAATTATAAGGATGTCTTTAAACTGATGTGGCCATAGAATCTCATTACATTAACCATTTTTACACTGATTCAATTGAAAAATCACTCACATCGAATAACAGCAGAAGATATACCTCAATATACAACATACAACTTTCTGTCATTACAAACATAAGTAAGTTTCTCAACACGAATCTATGTGGGATACTATTATGAAAATATTGACATATCCTCAAATTACACTGTTGTCATTCCATATAGGTCCTTAACTTTGATATTAACCTTCACTGTGGTAAATCGCCTTTGATCTGGGGTTAATATCTAACTGTGGCTTTTCGTCTATAAACTGTGGCAAATATTACCTTTGAACTGTGACAAACACTGTCTCCAAATGTGGCAAACATTACCTTTTTAATTGTGGCAAAATATTGCCTATAACTAAGACAATTACTGCCTATAAAAATATTTTCAAATGAAACCATAAACCAAATAATAAAAGAAATAATTGTACATAATGTAAATGATGAAAGTTAATCATAATTCATCAAACTGTGCCCCAAAACTGACAGGCTAAGGTTCAAAACATAAACAAGTACTAAACAAAAATAGAGCTCCCTCTAGTCAAGCATTTCAAATAATTGAATATAAAGGAATCCTAACTACTTGATGAGACCAATTTTTACTTGCTCTTAATTACTGGTGATCAGTCTACCTCACCCTTTCTTGGCATCATCCTGCTTATCAGCCAAAATTCTTCCTCTCTATAACCATTTCTTGAAAATAAAGCAGTCCTTTACATGTCCTTTCTTATGGTGCCAGAAACACTCTATATTGTTGGTCTTCTCTTCATCCTGAGCCTTTTGAGATGTGTCAAGTTCTTGAGAGCTATTAGTCCTG